>NC_134105.1:57739848-58042878 GCF_040939455.1 Microcebus murinus | reverse complement strand
AGGAGCAGTAGCTGGAAGGGGATGTGGGTGTGAGAGATTGCTTAAAAATGAGCACATAAGAGCATTTTGTTTACCAATGTTGTTGCCTTCTGGAGAGAGGGTGAATTTGAGACATAAGAGTGCCTGGATAATTGCAGAAACAAAATCCTTGAGTAGATCGAGTTGAGGTTGATTAAGGTCAGTCTTGGCCTTAGATAAATTGAGGTTGATTAAGGTCAGTCTTGGCCTTAGATATGTGCACAGAAATTTATCTATTGAAATAGGAAGCAGATCAGATACAGGTACTTGTCTACTCAGGTAAACTTCATTCTATGAATATATTAATGAATAGTTGTCATGTGTAAAATACTACTACTCCACCCTTATATTAAATCTCTCATTTTTTATCCTGTTTTACTATCTAGCTTTGGCACTATTGTCCTTGACTAAATAAATTATTCACCGTTGCCCCTAACTCCACTAACACCATGTCCTTCCATTTTACCCACCCTGTGGGACTTTCACTCTGGATCAATCCAATTGTTTCACTTTTCTTCTACATCCAGCTGCCAAAGATTGTTGAAGAAAATATATCATTGAGGATGACCTCCAGCTGTAGTGAGGCCAGGGACTCTTTCTACTACTACTTCTACTATCTATCTATCTATCTATCTATCTATCTATCTATCTATCTATCTATCTACCTACCTACCTACCTATCTATTCAGCTTTTGCCATGTTAGCTTTTCATGATATTTATCTCTCATCTCATAAACCTAATCTTAAATCTTTTCTGAAACTCGCTTGGAAACTTTGCCTTTTATTTCTCTAGATAATCAAGGATTTCAGCGAAGAAGTCATATAACTTGCTTTTGCAATACCTACGCATGTATTTCCATTTGCATTCATGCTTTCCACCCCCTCCAGCCCCTTTAGCATCAGAGGTGCTAATTTCTCCAACTATGTTCTGGATTCCAGTGATGATGCCTGCATGCCCTGCTGCTCCTGTTAAATATTCAGTGATTTCAGAAATCATTGAGCTGTTGGAAACTTGAAAACATTCATAGTAGGGATAGTTATATTACCAAAATCAATGAAAGCTAAACGTGGGAGTCTTTATTTCTTTTTTAAGAGCTGCTTTACCACCGCACCACTGGCTACTTTCTTTATTATAGTTTATAAGCATGTTTAAATATCTACCATGTTTAAGAAATAATTATTTCCAAGAATTTCCTCCATATTTCTTTTCGTCTACAAATCTCTCTTCATTTCCGTCATAGACAAATTATTTGAGGCTTTTCTCTAATGGCTTTCCTACTTCCTTATATTTTACTCATTCTTCAATCATTGAAAACAACAGATACAGCTAATTATTAATTGTATCATCCCATCGTACTACCTTTGATATAGTAACTAATGATCTTTGTAGTGCCAAATCATATGCAGAGATAAAAGAGATAGAACTTATTAATAAGATGTAGCTAAGGTAGTATCCACTAGATGCCTTCACTATAAAGTTACTCTTGTTCCTTTGTAATTAAAAAGTAATTTGTGGAATATACTTTGTGATTATATAAATGTATGTTCCTCATAAAACTTTCACTATCTATTTTTAGAATTTCTCAAATATTTTTAATTATTCTTAACTGAATCAATTCTAATTGAAGATTGAAAAGTGGTGATGTCATGACTCGCATGTTTTCTACTTTTATTTATTGGTGGTTGGCATTCTACTAAAGGGAAGGTCTTTCTGCTGCCCACTCCCTGCCATGGCATGCATTGCTTCCAGGACTTTTAAGGAATGAGCCAGGTATTTGGAATTCATAACTTTCTACTAATAATTCCTATTGTTATATACCCCAACAAATTCATTTTTTGACTTTTGCCATTTTATCTTGACATTTGCTTTCTTCTATTATAAGAATCCTGGCTTTGAACAAGGCATATAATTATTTTTATAATCTATTATATGATATCATTTCAGAATTGCTGTACTAATACTACTATTTTTTTAAAAAGTCATTAGTGAAGTTGAATATTTTTCACATATTTTTCTTTAGACTGAGGGTATGAAGTCAAAGTACTCTCTTCAAAAATTACAGGAATTACTATGATACTCTTTTCTTCAGTGCGTTCTGTTATTCATTTGAAATATAAATGTATTCATGCTTCTGTTTGTATTACATTTTAAAATATTCTATCTTTTTATATTAAGTTTTATATTTCGAATATGTGGAATATTAGTGTGATTCTGAAGTCAAATCTTCACAAGAAGATATATGCAGAGAAGTGTAGTTTCTTTTCCACTCCTTCTATTCCCTTCCCTCATCCCCACTAACTGTAGGCAAGTTTATGATTTCTGTGTTTCTCTTCGCAAAATTTAGTAGAAACATGGATAAATACATTACCTGTTTTTTCTTTATTTTGCTCATAAAAGGAAAAATTATATGTAAAATATGTGTGTGTATATATATGCATATATATGTATATATGTGTGTATATGTGTGTGTGTATATATGTGTGTATATATGTGTGTGTGTATATATGTGTGTGTGTGCATATATATGTCTTTGTGTTTTATTTTTTCCTCCTCACTTAATATCTTACCAGCAAATCATTTCTTATCAGTTGCTAGAAATTTTGAGTATCTTTTGGTATTAAGGAAGGTTTGCAGTATTGTTCGCTGGATTATCTTTGTATTTACATAATTTCAGTACCCTTATTGCCCTTTCCTTCTTAAATTTTTATTATCTGATTTTTTTAACAATGGCATCTTTTAATGGCATAAATTGAGAAAATTATTCTGATTTCCCCTTCTCCCTTCCCTTCTTTCCCCCTTTTTAAAACTCCATTCTTTATATTTTATAATTCCTTTTAGATATTACTCTTCTATTCCTGTTCTATTGTCTCACTCTACAATTAAACTATAGTTAAATGTATTAAGTGCTCTCACCTGTAGCTCTGTCACTAATGCCTTCCCTATTCATCTCTTAGTTGAATTAAGTTTATCATTCAATACATTCCTCAGGAAGGATTCAGAATTATAATATGTCATGAAATTTTGCATGTTTAAACTGTTTTTCTATAGTTTTTAAATATACTGGATATATAAAACATTTATCTTACATTTCCTTTTCTTGAGTTTCTTATAAATGCTAGTTTCTTTCTAATTTTTTGAATTGTTAACTTCAAAAATTCTTATTCTAGTCTTAATTCCATATTATTATTAAAAGTTTATCTGTTCTTTTTGGAGGCTCTAAGAATTTTTTCTCTGTTTTTAAAGTCTAAACATTTCCTAGGATATGTCTTGTAGTTAATTGTTCTGGGTCAATTATCTCAAATATATGATGGATTCTTTCAGTATGTGGATTTGATCCTTTCAATATGTGGGTTTCATCAATTTTGAAGAAACTTGTCAAATTGTAGCTTAAATATGATTTACAGGTTGTTTTTTTTTCTGCTTTCATGGCTCCAATTATACATCTATATGATCTTCATTGCCTGCCTTCTACTTTAATTATTTTCTCTTTCTCTTTTAACTTATTCTTTTATTTTTTCTATTGGGTATTTCACATTTTTTCTTCAGTGACCTTTATTAAATTTTTATTAAAATATTTTTTGTTTGGGTATCTTGTGTTTTGTTCTTTAGTACTGAGATGGTTTTATCTCTTCTTTTTAATTTCCTGCCTGAGTTTGAGAAAATCACATTTTCTTTATCTCCCTTTTTATCCATTTCTGCCCTTACTTTTTGAATATCTGATTCATCTTTTCTTTCATATTTACAGAATGTTTAAAATAATTTTTAATTTTATTTTGAATGCTGCGTTGCAGTTTTCTCCCACTCACAGTTGATTTTTCCAAATGGATTGTTATCAGATAAAAAAGTGGTTTCTTCTCTATTTATTTTCTTCTACTCAAAATAAAATGATTCTCTGACACTGCTGCTTGGCCCTTTCTGTTTTGATTATCTTTCTTATAATTAGTGTTGGGCATTACCAAGTACCAAACTTTTATTCAGTATTTTAGCACTTAGTGATTAACTTTCTCTTTTTGGAGGTAATTTTATCTTTGCTTTAGCTATGTCTTCAGTTCCAGGATCCTCTTCTTCATGGCACAGTCTTTCAAAAACCTTTTTTCCCATATTATGCATTAAATCTGTGTAGCGACAGCACACATCATTCATAGACATGTTGGTGTTTTGTATTATTTCTCTAGTTACAGATATTTTGAGGTTTATGTGTTCATTCTCCTCAAAATAGGGAAAAATCACAAGATTCTGTGTGATTTTACTTGCATGCCTCATTGATATATATATATAGATTTGGGGGGAAAATGTAAAAAAAGATTTACATTTAGGCAACCACAATTACCCTAAGCCCAAGTGAAAGCTTCTACATAAAGCAAGTGAAAGCTTCTATGTAAATTTCAAATATCACATGGAAACTTTTCAACAAAAGAAAAACTTGGCTCTGGAACAGCATGATTTGCTCCATCAGATATATAAATTCCTCATTTGTTTAATATTTATCACTATGTGCCAGTCACTGTATTAGATCCTGGAAATAAATTCATAAGTTATTGATACACTTTGATTGGAACATAGGCCATGAGTATAGAAGTAGGGAAAATGCAAATGAAAAAGAAGTTTGAGGTAATTAAGTACACAGCCTTGAATTTTAGAGTTAACATTTCTTTAATTAAATGCAGTAGGCAAAGCAGAACCTTTCATAATACTTTTACTTTGGGGGTTCAAATAAGTTCGGCTAGATAATTTTATATCAACCAGGAGCATGAAATACTTTAAAGGTAGTTTGGTCTCTTTTTGTATTTTTTATTCTTTTATAATTATTTCCTTATCTTTATGCACATAGTCTGCTCAAAATCCTTGAATGAAATAAAGTAACATGAACATCAGATAGTTAATAATGAAAAAAATTTAGACAGTTATAAAGACATACAGAAAGGAAAGAAGTTCTTAAAAAATAATATGGAAGAAGGGAAAAGGTAGGCATTAGTAAGTCCTCAAGCTTACCGTAGAATTAGCTAGAATTAAACTAAACCAACAAAATATGGAGCATATTTTACTAGGGACCAAATGATAATTGTAGAAACAGTTAAGGCAGAAAATTTGTACTTTTTCTTGAAGAGTTGTTATAATTCAAATTTATTGCTCCATGTTTCCCTTTCTCAGAAGGAAGAATACAAAACTTAATGCTTACAATTTTTTTTGACAATCTAGTCAAGGAATTAGTTTTTTCTGACTCTCTCTTCCTCCACCAAAAGTTTTTTAAAAAATGAATAAAATTAAATCTCCAAAGCCTCTTTCCCTCAAATGAAAATAAAAGCATAGAATAAAAAATCTGATTTTAGCCAGTACCCTTCTTGGGGTGGAACATACTAGTCTTTTTGGTCAACTAAATCATAAATAAATTCAGCAACACATAATGCACTTACATTTACACATTCATTCTATCCCAGTAACTACATGTCAGTTAAAAAAAAAAACAAACAAAAAAAAAACTACATAACCCTAAATAGTATCTTATTGACATACCAATGGATATTAGTGGCTTGGTTGTCATGGATACGCACCTTTTGTTTGTATGAGAGATCTATCAAGTGTGTGCATTTGAATCTTTGCATGCTGTATCTGCAGTGATGTTACAGGTACTTTAAAGTAGTAAATAAAATTAAGCAACTACGTAATTTATGCTGAAAGAATAAACACATTTACCTTCATGCATTTTAATAAATCAGTGCTTACTGACATTTCAAATATAAGAACTAAGTACTATATTATTCAAGAAGGAATGTGGTTTACAAGACTCTCTGCCTTTGCCTTGTAAGATTATATTACATAGAATATAGGAAATCATCAAACCTTAGAACAAAAATAAAATAGGACACCATGCCCATTTAAAAGTAATATTCATTCCACTCAAAAGAGTGTTTTTATTATAAAAAATCAATAGTACAAGCATTTCACTGGCAAAATATCCAATGTCCTATCTCTCACACTCATTCTCTTTCTTAATGTGTCATAATAACATCATCATTATGTGTTAGTGGGTGCCATGAAAAAATATATATTACAATCTGCAAGTGCTAGAAGAGCAAAGCTTAAAGCTAGAGCTATATTTTTCCCATCTAAAAGTCACTGACACAAAAGAAGAAGATGAACAAAGAGCTGTGAAAGTATGCATTGGATGGGAGCTTCTGGAAGTTATGTGTTACTTTGTTTAAAAGCACAAACCACAAAAAATTCTTAATGTCACCCCTATTGAGAGGTCAGTGCCCGTTGGGCAGTCACTGAGCCTTGATTTAAGCAGATGCATGTACAGAGAGAAAGTTCAAGCTAGAGTAACTCAACATGGATGTGCAATGTTTCTAAAACCATAGAAAGGATCTTTTGAGAATATTTTTAAGAAATGAATAAGAATAAAAAAGAAATATTTGTTAAGGCTTCACTTCTATCTTAATGGATTGGAAATATAGACTTTACAGTAAATAAAAGACTATGCAAATATCAAATTGATTAGAAGAGTTCACTGCTATTTTGATAATTGTGGTTGAAGTTTCATGTTGTTTGGGGAATCTTGCTGATTATCACAAAACTCATCAATTACCTCATTAAAGAAAATTATTAAGAGACATGTTTTCAACCTTCATCAATATGATCTTATTCAGTGAATAGCCTATCTATTCCAAGAAATTAGAAACCCATTTAGAAAGACAGTATTAACAGCAGTATGTCCAATAGATATGTTTAAATCCCTAGATATGTAATTTCTGGCTATATTTGGGAGAAAAGATTCAGTTTATATTTTTCACAAGACTTGCAATCATGGAGGATGTGGGGAGATGTGGGGATGTGAAAGTTTATTCCTTCAAGCCTTCTTGCCCCATCTGAAGCAGCGATGCTTTAGGGCTCTATAATATTCTTCATTTATGAAGGACATTTTCTAACATTATCAGAAACAATAAAGTTACTTTCTTTAGGGAGAAGAAGAAAGGAAAAATGGTGTTCCTAAAAGTTCCATCTACCATTTAGTTAGTAACTAAAGTTGGAATCCATGCCATTGTCCATCATTTCTGTTTCTTATTGAACAATGTAAAAAATTTCCATACATATTTTGTAAACTAGTTTAATTAAAACTAAACGTGTGTTTCTTTTCTTTTATTTCATTATATAATGGGGATACAGATATTATTAGGGTTACATATATTGCCCCTGCCAACCCCCCACACACCCACCGTGCCAGAGCTTCCAGCATGTCCAACCCCCAGGTGGTGCACCACACCCATTATGTAAGTATACACCCCTCCCCCACCTGCCAACCACCCAATAAAGTTTTCTTTCTTTTCTTTTCTTTTTTTATTGGCATTTTGGTTACCTTGTATATCTTTGCCTCTCCCTAAGAAGGGTTAGAGGCATTCCCTCCCCCCCCCCACAATGGTTGCCACATCCCTAGGACGTGGGTCTCCACCACCCCAATCCCTGATGAGTACTACCACCATTTGAGCACCATAGTTTTAATCAGTCAGTAGCAATTTGATGGCGAGTAGATGTGGAGCCCATTTTCCTGGTCTTGTGTCGCCTCACTTTGGATAACTGGGCTTAAGCTTAATCTAGGATATCATAAAATGGTGCTAGCTCACTGTCGTTTCTTAGAATTGAGTAATATTCCATTGTGAGCATATACCAAATTTTAATTATCCACTCCTGAATTGACTGGCATTTGGGTTGTTTCCATGACCTTGCAATAGTGAATTGTGCTGTGATAAGCATTCGGGTAGATTTAGTTAAAATATATGCTCATTCACTTTTTAAAAAATAGATTAAAAAAATAAACAGGAAAAACCTTAGCAATGCAAATATGTTAAAATTTAACATGTAAATTTTTCACAGAATAAGAGGTAGACCTAGACAAGGTGTGGCTGTGGGAAGGGGGAGAACCTACCCAATAATAAGCCAAGTCTTAACTAAATGCATTCAGAAGGTACCATGAGTTTTAGAACAAATATTGAATTAGTTTTATTAAAGTATACTACAATTACTAAAAAGCAAAATTGAATTAGACCAAAAGAGATCAAATCTAGCATTTATCACAGTCTATCTACTCACACCTTTTATTTTAAGGACAATTGA
Organism: Microcebus murinus; assembly: GCF_040939455.1. Lineage (NCBI taxonomy): Eukaryota > Metazoa > Chordata > Mammalia > Primates > Cheirogaleidae > Microcebus > Microcebus murinus. The sequence goes on along the minus strand of NC_134105.1, from coordinate 58,034,750 downwards.
CTTACTGAATGAATTTAAATGCAAATAAATATAACTTTTATTTAAGTAAAATTTAGAGGTCTCCAATCTGTATTAGATAACTCTTTGGAGCATGAAACTAGTAAAAGAATAAAAATGAAGATAGAAATTCTCATGGTATTCATTTGACATTTTAACTATTGATAAAAAAAATAGTTCAAAATAAGTCCTCACAAAACTTAATGTAGAATACCTCAGCTGGGGTTGGGGACAGGCTTTGTCTTATTCCATTTCTCACATTCTGAGGAAGCAGACTAGAAATCAACTAAAGGTTAAAAAGAAAGAAAGGAAGGAAGGAAGAAACTAAAGCAGTAGATAATATGTTAAAATTATCTTTGTAGAGGAATCATTGATCTGTCACAAGATAAGAGAATATTCAAATCAAAATAGTGTGAAAACAGGGCTCTGGGAAGTAAATGAGTCTTAAAATTTGTCTTCAACTTGAAATTTTTGATGAACCTAGGTTACCAGAAGGTTCCACATTAACATAGTCACAAAACGTGAAAAGCTGAGGATAAAGCCCAAGGCAGAAGATGAAGCCTAAGGTTCAGAATCTAAAAGTATTAAATAAAAGCCCCACATAAAGCTGAAACCTAAAAGTGGTGCACCTTTACTACAAAATAAAATAAGAAATAAGCCCTACCATTTAAAAAAATGACAGGAACCTTGCTTGTTTTAACTCTGACAGACAATGAAGAGGGAAAAAACAAATATTAAGTAGTCAAATTTATTAGAAAAATTTTCAGCTTACCTTGCTATAAAAGTAGCAGAAAAAAAATTCACAAATCTTTTCTCTAGAAATTAAATTTCAACCCAGATCTGAAAATAGCATAACATTAAGTTTGAGAAAAATGAGTAGTTCTCATTCAAAAATCACAAAACACACAAGAAAAAAATGAACCATGAGTGAGAAACAAAAGAAAGAACAGAGAAACAGACATATAAATAGTTCAGCTGTTAAAAGGAAACATACGGTCACCACTATTCTGATAGTGCAGAACACTAAAGACAAATATGTTTTAAAGATATCTAAGAAAAAGGACAAATCAGATTTTGAAGGAATGTCAGTTTAACTAAAATCTGAATTTTCAGTCATAATAAAGAAAATCCAGAATATGCTGAAATAATATATTAGAATATTTAGGGGGAAGTAAAAACTATCAGACTAGAATTATATTATTACATCTACCTAATCCATCTTTCAAGAATGAAGGAAAGGTATTTTCAGATTAAATTTAAAAAACTAAAGGGCCAGGCATGGTGGCTCACGCCTGTAATCCTAGCACTCTGGGAGGCCTAGGGGGGTGGATCACTCAAGGTCAGGAGTTCAAAACCAGCCTGAGCAAGAGCGAGACCCTGTCTCTACTAAAAATAGAAAGAAATTAATTGGCCAACTAAAAATATATAGAAAAAATTAGCTGGGCATGGTGGTGCATGCCTGTAGTCCCAGCTACTAGGGAGGCTGAGGATTCACCGGAGCCGAGGAGTTTGAGGTTGCTGTGAGCCAGGCTGATGCCATGGCACTCTAGCCAGGGCAACAGAGTGAGACTCTGTCTAAAAAAAAAAAAAAAAAAAAAAAAAAAGTAAGATATTTTATCACCATAGAAAATTGGTAAAATATACTTATAGCAGAAAAAAAGACATAAAACAAATATTTGAGAGAGCTCTAGAAAGAAAAATTATCAAATTCAATATAACTATGTTATCAAATATTATATATATGGAGAGAGAGGGAGAGAGAGAGAAAGAGAAAGCACTGATAGAAAAAGCAATTCAGACTTAGAAATGTTCATCTGCACAAATAACAAATTGTTTTATGTACAATTTCACAAATATGTCTAAAATTGCATTCAACAATTAGAGAATACACATTCTGTTCAAACACATATAAAACACTTATAAAAATAGACCACATGCTAACCTATAAAACTATCTTCAAAATATTAAAAATTATTTCACACAGACCACATTCTTTAGTACCATAGTACAATTATGTCAGAAATAATAACAAAAGTAATTAGAACAAGTCCTGTGTATTTAAATAAAACATGTCTAAACAACTCAGGGGGCAAAGAACACAACATAATAAAAATTAAATAAAAAATAAGATTTGAAAAATATAATTAAAAGAAAAACCTGTTTTTATGTACTAAAAACACGTCTGACAGAAAATGTATGGGTTTTCCACTCAAAACAATTCTTTAGTTCTCTGTGGACACCAACTGGGTATCCTGCAATTCAAACCTAACTCTACCTAGCTAGAATTAGTGCACAACACACAGGTTAAAGGTTCAATCCCACAAGACTGGCCACATTTCAGACCCAATTGCAAAACTCAGGCTGTCATCATCACATCTCAGCAACTGGCTGTATACTGGGAGTGTCTATAACTTTCTCCTCAGGTTAGACAGTTTGCTATAATGACTCACAAAACTTAGGGAAACATTTATGTTTACCAATTTATTAATATTCCAGAAGATACACTACAGGGCACAGATGTGCAGTCAGATGAAGAAGTAGATGGGGCAAGGTCCAGAAGTGTCCCAAGCATAGGAACTTCTATCCCCCTGTGGCTGAGGTATACCACCTTTCCAGCACATGGCTGTTTTAGTGACCTGGAAGCATTCAGAATCCTGTAGTTTGGAGTTTTATTATGAAGGTGTCATCATATAGGCAATATTAATAGACAATTATTAATTCAATCTCCAGCTCCTCTCTGCCCTCTGGATGTTGAGGAGTGGAGCTGAAAGTGCCAATCTTCTAATCATGGCTTGATCTTTCTGCTGGCCCAGCCCCCATCTTGAAGCTGTCCAGGAGATACCAAGAGTAGCTTCATTAGAACAAAATACACTCCAATCACCCATGAAATTCCAAGGGATTTAGGGGCTCTGTGTCAACAACGTGGGTCAAATGCCAAATATTAGAACAAAAATTATCCTAATACACATGCAGGACATTAGAAGTGTTTTAGGAGCTCTGTGTCAGGAACCAGAGACAAAGATTAAATATATGATAATAAATATGTCACAATTTAAAGACAAATCAAATTTGTGGGATACAACTACATTAGTACATGGAGGAATTTTTAAAGATATACATGCTTAGATTAGAAAACAATAAAAGCTCAAAATTAATAAACTAAGCTACTGTTTTCAGAAGTAGTAGAAAGAAATATATAATAAATCTCAAAAACGTAAATGTAAGAGAATGATAAAGTTAAAATTTAAATAAATAAAAAACATATAAAATGAAAAGATCCAATAAAGCCAAGTATTGTCATTTCTAAGGACTTACACAGTAGAAAAGAAAAGATGAATATAATCATGATTAAAGGGCATTAATTATATTTAGAATAAAACAGGGGGTATAATTAGGTATATTTCAGGGAATAAACAGAAAATAAGAAAATATTTTAACAACTTAAATTCAATATATTTGAAATTTTTAAATAAATGAACACATTTCTAACAAATTACATTTTATTGAAACTAACCATGAAATAATCTTAATTTCAATAGTTCTATTAGAAAACAAATCAGTATTCAAACTACCTACAGATAAAACACTAGACCCAGTGAGTGTAAAGTCAAGTTCTACAAAACATCCCAAAACATTGAATCATTGTAATGATTCAATTTTTTGTAGATAATTCCAGAGTCATAAAATAAAGAGAAATTCTCCTTTTATTTTATGACACTAGAGCATATCAATTGTCAAACCAGGTGCAGTCACACTAGACAGGGAAGTTAAATGCCAATTTAATTCACAAACATTGATGCACCATTCTAAAATAAAATATTAATAAACCAAATACAGCAATTTAAACTAGTTTCTGTGATTTATTCAAGAAATGCAGGTTGGTTTATTATTAAAAATAGATTAACATTATTGACTAAATACATTAAATGGAAAATCACTTGATTAAGAGAATTTGTTAAAATGTAAATCTTGGTCATGTTAAGAAAAATATTCATAGAAGGTAATTAAAAGCAACCATAATAAAAACAACAGCAAAATAACTCCAGCAGATATAATATTAATGGTGAATTATTGAAGCAATTTCCTGAAACATGAAGAATCCAACATGTTTACTGGTTATTGTTCTTCCATCTTAAATATTTTATGATAGTCAATGTCGATACAGTAGTAAGACAATGTAAAGAAATAAAATACATAAGAATTAGAAAAATTATTGCAGATTGTATAATTTTTATGCTGATAACTTTCCCCAAAAAACTACAGATAAATTTTTAGAACCAATAAGAAATTTTAACAACATTGCTAGGAACACAACCAAACTCAATAAAAACATAATAGAACTCATTTGCCAGAAAGAGGATAAGGCTTAATTTTTGCAGGAAAAAAATATTATTTCGGTCTCCATAGTCTCTTTTACACAATATCTAGATCATATTACAAAGTATAAGAAATTCAAGCAAGCAAGAAAATGTTATCTGTGATCAACAGACAACACAATCATCAGAAGAAAAGTAACAGATGAACCAGTCACTGAAAAACCAGAAAAGTACTTCAAAACAACAATTATAAATACCTTGAAGCAAATTCAGAAAAAGATGTATCTAATGGGTTAAGAGATTGGGAATTTTAGAGAGAAATTGCTAGTCTAATAAACAAGATGAAATTTCTAGAAGTAAAAAATGCAATGGCTTAGATATTAAAATTTTCACCACATGCACTTAACAGTAGGTTGGACTCTACAGTTCACTAAACTTGAAGATAGATCAATAGCAATCATCAAAATTGAAGCATAGAGAAAACAATTGAAAACATAAATGAACCTAGTAGTAGTAGTATTATCCATCGGAACAATCTCAATAGTAAAAGGGAAATTGAATTAATTTTGTGAAAAATATAAAATAATAGAGTCTTCTTCCCCACTCATAAAAGATATCTCCATATTGGACATATTAGAACCAGGGTGGTGAGATAAAGTGCAAACTCACTGTGAATGAGGAGTTGGTGTGGTGGACATTTGAAGTTCGAGGGTGGGCAGTGTCTATGACCCTTTACTCAACAACAGTGTCCCCAACTGTGCTACTCCATTGGCTTTATTCAAATGTCTTCTAGCTCCAGAGCTAGCATAGAAACTGAGTTTGGTTAATAATACAAATAATGGGCATCTATTGAGTTCTTAGAATGTTCCGGGGAGTATACTGAGAAATTATTCACAGCATCACATTTCTGTAGCTACCGCCAAATGAGCATGAGCAACTGTCTTAAATCAAGCTTATCCGGGCAATCTCAAGGAGAGATGTTTTCTCTTCCGATTTACTTGAACCTGGCAGAAAAAAAATAAAAAGAAAATACGTCTTCTTGGTTGATGAGGAGCCTCACATAGATTCTGAGAATAAGGTAAACTTAATGGAATGCAAAACCTGGGGCTGAGAAACAGGTCCTGATGATGTTTGGGCTTCTAAATCAGTTGCTGGCCTTTGGAAGTATATGTGTCAATGCTTTACTTTTGTATTTAAACCACTTTGAGTTTAATTTTCTCTCCTTTCAAACAAGGAAGTCCTAACTGGTAAGAACAAAAAGATAATATTTTCATTGTAAATGACTTCAAGTCTCTTGATTAGTTTAATCTTACTGTAGAACACTGGGAGAGTTTGTGAAACTTCTGGATATTGACAAAATTATTTTTCATTAAGAAAAAGATGCATTTTACCAACCTATTTAAAGATGAGCTTAGAGCTTATTATAGAAAGTGTTATACATTTTATAGTCATCATCATTTTATATTAAAGATCTGTTTCAGTTATATATGACTTTAAAAGGTAGAATTAAAACAAGTGGATTCAGTGTAATGGAAATCTTTTAAATAGCCAGAGAAGTGTGAAGGTAGAAAATACTGCCTTTAAATACAGAGTTCTTCATTATTGAGACATTAAAATAACGACTAAATAGCCATGTAGTAGGGCTATAGCACAGATGATGAAAATATAAGTGGGGTTATTGGAACCTATGTGCTTTAAGTTCCTTCTGTCCTTAGAATTCTTTTAGTTTTACTGAAAAATTTGCTTTATGGAAGTATTAAACATTTGCCTAAATCACATTTTATTTGAAAGTTAATATTTTTTACCATTTTAAAATAAGTTGTCTAGTAATAGTAATCTGAACATATGTCAATATGCAATTATGTAAAGAGATGGAAATATTAACTATGAATAAGATAGGCAAATGTTCTTTTGAAAGAATTTATTAAGGGAGGAGAAGCAAGCAATGTAAAAAGCCCATGTTTTAAAAAGAAAGTATCCAAAATTCAATAATAGCACCTTTATCACTCACTATACCATGCCTAGTGTCTGATTACCCTAGAAAAATAGCATGTAAAAACTTATTAATAGTTCTTTGACACGAGGCCAATCCAATGTAGTATAATTGATAGTTTAAACAGCTCATGTATCAAACAAATGATATCACATCAGGTAGGAGATAACTAAAGAATCTAGCTATTTAGGAATCTTGTATCCACAGAATTATGATTGTTTTATGTATTGAGATAATATAGTATCACATATCATTCAAAATGAGGACAAATCTACCAAAATCTTAAGTGAATACTTAAAATTTTGTTTACAGATTGCTGTATAAGAATTGAATGCAATGGATAAGTGTACCTACATATTTCATAATATGATTTGAAAATTCTAGGATTAAAAAGAGTTACTAAATATGTTACTGTGTTACAGGATCCACTAAATATTTTGACAAAAATATGTTGTAGTGAATATCTATAATATAAAATAAGGGCAGTTGTATGCAGTAGAAAAATTTTCAATTTGGAGTCAGATTTGGATAATTTGTTATTTTGAATGACGTGAAGGAATTTTCTTTCTCCTTAGAATATCAGATAGAATAGAGTAGTCATTAAATTGCAACATCAAAAGAGAGAGAATGGTTTAACCCATATTATCTGTGTGATTTTGGGAAAGTTACTTAATATCTCTATATTTTGATTTCCTTATTCAAAAACTGAGAATTAAGTGTACCTTCTATTAACGGTTAACAGTTCCCAACTGTTCTCTGGAGCTGTGGTCCCCAACTCTAACAGGTCCCCCTGTTAAAAACCAGGCCATGCATCTATGGAGAAATTGTCTTCCATGAAACTGGTTTCTGGTGCCAAAAAGGTTGGGGACCACTGCTCTGGAGGACTTCTTGTTGCTATAGGAAGTAATGGAGTTAATTCATGTAAAATATAGAGTTTAGTACATGGAAAACATTTAATAATATTAGCTTTTCTTTTTGTCAGCGAAATGGGAGTAATAGATCATACATTGTAGAAAAATTATGAGAATGAAAGGACATCATATGTAATAACTCTGGCAGGTCCTCAGTAAATACTAGCTAGTTACCATAAAAGTAAGAATTTGTCAGTGACTTTACTATAAATGTTATAAATAAAATATCATAATATTTTAAATACATTTTTGGGAAGGCCCGCTTGGTTAACACATTTCAATTAAAGACCAAAACCTAAGTAAAATCCAAATGTTTAAAAGAGATCTATATCATCTCTGTTTTTATCATACAGACAATGGTGAGTGCAATTCTCTTTCAATTAAAGGGTACATGGCCAAACTAGTTGTATGACTAATTTCATAGTCATTATAACCATTGACAATTATATTTTTTTAAATCTAGGCTAGTGTCGAGATTGCAAATAACCTGACCTGATTTTAACATTTCATGTTTCAGTAATTTAAGGTTTCCAATAACATTTGTACAAAAATTGAATTAAAAAACTCAATTTATAAGCTTTGTGACACTATAATTTTTACAATGCAGTGTTTTTGACCTTTTGGAGAATATAAAAAATTCAGAGATAACATGATCTTTATATTCTCAGCATGACATATTGATATATTCTCTCATTTCAACATATAGTTTCTGATAATGAGGTATGTTTGATCTTTTCTGCTTGTTTTGTATTAAAGTGTCTGATAATTAGAAAATTATTTGGTAATTGCCTTAGTCAGCTGATACTGCTGTAACAAAATACCATAGACTGGCCGGGCGCTGTGGCTCACGCCTGTAATCCTAGCTCTTGGGAGGCCGAGTCGGGCGGATTGCTCAAGATCAGGAGTTCAAAACCAGCCTGAGCGAGACCCCGTCTCTACTATAAATAGAAAGAAATTAATTGGCCAACTGATATATATATAAAAAAAAATTAGCCGGGCATGGTGGCGCATGCCTGTAGTCCCAGTTACCCGGGAGGCTGAGGCAGAAGGATCACTCGAGCCCAGGAGTTTGAGGTTGCTGTGAGCTAGGCTGACGCCACGGCACTCACTCTAGCCTGGGCAACAAAGTGAGACTCTGTCTCAAAAAAAAAAAAAAAAAAAAAAAAAAAAAATACCATAGACTGAATAGCTTATGCAACAGATATTTATTTCTAACAGTCTGGAAGCTGGGAATCCAAGGTCAAGATGCAGGCCAATTCAGAATCAGTTTCTGGTGAGGTCCCGCTTCCTGGCTTACAGATGGCTACCTTCTCATTGTGTGTTCCTGTAGCCTTTCTTCAGTGTGGTACATGCCTGGGGAGGGGGGGCTGGGAGAGACAGAGACAGAAAGAGAGAGAGAGAGATCTGTCTCTGTTCCTGGAAGTCCATGGATTCTTTCAGATTAGGATCCCATCTTTATAATTCCATTTAATTTTAATTACCTCCAACACAGCCACACTAGGAATTAAGGCTTCAATATGAATTTTGGGTGACGCAATTAATTCCATAGCAGTAGTCATTTGGGATTTCACACATTTATTTTATATGTTAAATAACTGCACTCATATATGCAAAAAGTCTCCTTTATTAAATATAACCTGCTCCCTGCTGTCATCCAGTTTGAGCTGGTTATAGGATGGTCATTAGTTCTATGTATTTATGTGTTGTTCCCTGTGTTATAGCCTATTCTATACATGGTGCCCTTCACTGACTTTTACCAATGTTTTCTTAAAAATGTTGAAATCTTTTTCTTATAAAATGGAAAAAAAATCTCCATATTAAAATGGCTTTTATCAAAAAGATCAAAGATCTAGCACCTCTTATATTATCCTGGATAGAGCTGGAGCTGATTCTACTAAGTGAGGTATCACAAGAATAGGAAAACAAGCACCACATGTACTCACCATCAAATTGGTATTAACTGATCAACAGTTATGTACACATATAGTAATTCATCAGGTGTCAGGCAGATGGGAGTGTGGAGGAGGGGATGAGTATATACACACCTAATGGGTGCAGTGTGCACCATTTGGGGAATGGACAGGCTTGAAACTCTGACTCTGATAGGGCAAAGACAATATACATAACCTAAATATTTGTACCCCCATAATATGCTGAAATTTTAAAAAAATTTTTAAAAGACAAAAGATAACAAGTATTAGCAAGTGTAGAGAAAAGGGAACCTTTGTATGTGGTTCAGGGGAATGTAGATTGGTGTAGCCATTATGGAAACACTGTGAAGATTTTTAAAGAAAGAAAAATAGAACTAGCATATGACCAAGCAATCCTTCTCATAGGTATATTCCCAAAAGAAATGAAATTGCCACCTTGTAAAAAGATGTGCAATCCCATGTGAATTGGAGCATTATTCACAGTATCCAAGGTATGGAAACACACTGTTTATTGATAGATAAATGGATAAAGAAAATGTATATATATTAATATACATATGTGCACACACAAAATATAATGTCTTAAAAAGGAGATCCTGCTATGTGTCACACGTGGATGAAACTGGAGGACATTATGCTAAATGAAATAAGCTGCACACATAAAGAAAAATATTAAATGATTTCATATATATGTGCAATATTAAAAAGACAAAGAAAAAATTCAATATACAAAAGCAGCAAATGAAACAGTATTTATGGGGGTGAGGGAGGAAATGAGGAGATGTAGGTCAAACATATTATACAACATAAGGACTATAGTTAATAAAACTATATTATATTTGAGGTTTTTGCTAAATGAGTAGATTTTAGCTGTTCTTGACACAAAGGGGAGTAACTATTTGAGATGATGGATATGTTAATTTGCTTCACTATCACAACCATTTTACTGCCTATATGTATCACCTAACATCATGCTGTATACCTTAAATATACATGATAAAATTTATTTTAAAAAGTAGATCCTAAAGCAATCTTATACCTTTGCCTTTTAAAAATCATATAAATGGATTTGCACACTATGTAGCCTTTTTATTATGATTTTTAATTTTTTAATCATTATAGGTGCACAATAATTGTATATATTTATAGAGTACTCATGATTTTTTTTTTTTGAGACAGAGTCTCGCTCTATTGCCTGGGCTAGAAGCTGTGGCATCAGCCAAGCTCACAGCAACCTCAAACTCCTGGGCTCAAGCCTCCCTGGTAGTTGGGACTACAGGCACGTGCCACCATGCCTGGCTAATTTTTTCTATTTTTAGTTGTTTGGCTAATTTCTTTCTATTTTTAGTAGAGATGGGCGACTCGTGCTTGCTCAGGCTGCTCTCGAACTCCTGAGCAATCCACCTGCCTTGGCTTCCAAGAGTGCTAGAATTACAGGTGTGAGCCACTGCGCCCAGTCACTTGTGATGTTTTGATACACACATACAATGTGTAATAATCAAATCAAGGTAATTGAGGTATCCATCACCACAAGCATTTCTCATTTCTTTGTGCTACAAATATTCCAATTCCATTCTTTTAGTTATTTTAAAATAGATAATAACATTGTTAATATAGTCACCCTCCTGTGCTACCAAATACTAGATCATGCTCATTTTATCTAACTATATTTTTGCACCCATTAACCATCCCTGCTTTATACTTCCCTCCCTACTAACCTTCCCAGCCTCTAGTAACCATCATCCTAATCTCTGTCTCCATGAGATCAATTGTTCTAAATTTTAGCTTTCACATATGAGAGAGAACATGTAAAGTTTGTCTTTCTGTCCTGGCTTATTTCACTTAACATAATGATCTCCAGTTTTATCCATCTTGCTGCAAACGACAGGATGCCATTCTTTCTGTGGATGAATAATATTCATTGTGAGTATGTACCATAATTTCTTTATCCATTCATCTGCTGACAGACACTTAGGTTGATCCAAATCTTTGTTATTGTGAATAGCACTTCAATAAACATCACAGTGCAGACATACTCATTTCCTTTCTTTTGGATATATACCTAGCAGTGGGATTGCTGGATCATGTGGTAGTTACTTTTAGATTTTTGAGGAAGCTCCAAACTGTTCTCCATAATGGTTGTACCAATTTACAATCCCACCAACAATATCGGAGGGTTTCCCTTTCTCTGAATCCTTGTCAGCATTCATTCCTGTCTGTCTTTTGGATAAAAGCCATTTTAACTAGGGTGAGATGATATCTCAAAGTAGTTTTGATTTGTATTCCCCTGGTGATGAATGATGTTGAGTATACCTGTTGGCCATGTGTACGTCTTCTTCAGATAAATATCTATGCAGAACTTTTGCTCATTTTTAATCATATTATTTGATTTTTTTTTCCTATTGAGTTGTTTGAGATCCTTATATATTCTATATATTAGTCCCTTGTCAGATGGGTAATTTGCAAATATTTTCTCTCATTCCTTTGGTTGTCTCTTTACTTTATTGATTGTTTCCTTTACTGTGAAGATATTTTTTAGCTTGATTTGATCCCATTTGTCCAATTTCGCTTTGGTGCCTATGATTTGGGGGTATTACTCAAGGAATCTTTGCCCAGACAATGTCCTGGAGTGTTTCCCCAATGTTTTCTTTTAGTAGTTTCATAATTTCAGCTCTTAGATTTAAGTCTTTAATCCATTTTGATTTGATATTGTATGTGGCAAGAGATAGGGGTCTAGTTTCATTCTTCTGCATATGGATATTCAGTTTTCCCAGAATCATTTATTGAAGAAACTGTCCTTTCCCCAATGTATGTTTCTGGCACCCTTGTCAAAACTAATTTTGCTACAGGTGTGTGGATTTGTTTCTGGGTTCTCTAGTCTGTTCCACTGGTCTATGTGCCTGTTTTATGCTAGTACCATACTATTTTGGTTACTAATAGCTCTGTAGTTTAATTTGAAGTCAAGTAATGTAATTCTTCCGTTTTGTTCTTTTTGATCAGGATTGCTTTGGCTATTCTGAGTCTTTTATTGTTTCATCTAAATTTTAGAATGTTTTTTTCTATTTCTGTGAAGGATGTTGTTGGAATTTTGATAGGGATTATGTTGAATCTGTAGATTGCTTTAGGTAATATGGATTTTTTAACAATATTGATTCGTCCACTGCATGAGCATGGAATATTTTTCCATTTTTGATATCCTATTCAATATCTTTCATCCATTTTTTTTTAGTTTTAATTGTAAAAATATTTCACTTCTTTAGTTAGGTTTATTCCTACATATTTTATTTTATTTGTAGCTATTATATATGAGATTACATTTTTTGGTTTATTTTTCATATTGTTTGCCATTGACATATAGAAATGCTACTGATTTTGTATGTTGAATTTGTGCCCTGTGAGTTTATTGAATTTGGTTATAAATTCTAATCGTTTTTTGGTGGTGCCTTTTAGTTTCTTTAAATACAAGATTATATTGTCTGCAAACAAGGATAATTTGACTTCTTCCTTTCCAATTTGGATGCCTTTTATTTCTTTCTCTTGTCTGAATTCTCTAGCTAGGAATTCCAGTACTGTATTTAATAACAGTGATAACAGTGGGCATCCTTGTCTTGTTCCAGTTCTTAGAAGAAAGTCTTTCAGTTTTTCCCTATTAGTATGACACTAGATGTCTGTCTGTTGTATATGGCTTGTATCATATTGAAATATGTTCCTTCTATACCCAGTTTTTTGAGAGTTTATATCATGAAGGGATGTTGAATTTTATTAAATGTTTTTCAGCATCAATTGAAAGGATCATATATTATATGGTTTTTGTTCATCATTTTGTTGATATGATGTATCATATTGATTGATTTATAATGCTGAATCTTTCTTGTATACTTGGGATAAATTCCACTTGACTATGATGAATAATCTTTTTAATGTGCTGTTGAATTCAATTGGCTAGTATTTTCTTGAGGATTTTTGCATCTATATTCATCAAAGATATTGGCCTGTAATTTTCTTTTTTTGCTGTGCTTTTGTCTAATTTTGGTAGCAGGATGATACTGGCCTCATAGAAGAAGTTTGAAAGTTTTCTCTCCTTTTCAATCTTTTGGAATAGTTTAAGTGGAGTTGGCATTAGTTCTTCCTCAAATGTTTGGTAAAATTCAGCAGTGATGATAAAGGGTCCTGGGATTTTCTTTGATGGAAAACTAGTATGTAGCAATTTACTTACAGCTTCTTTCACTTAGTATAATGCTTTTGAGAGTCATTAGTTTTCTTGACTGTATCAACAGGTTTATTCTTTTTATTGCTGAGTGGTATCCCACTATATATCCCAATTTGTTTATCCATTTGCCAGTTAAAGAACATGTAGGAAATTTTATAATTTTTGTGAGTCATTTCTTGAAAAAGACCCAAGCTGAATAGAATTTTAAAATGTATTTAAGTTCAAAATTGCTTCAGTTTAATACTTGCTTATGTACTTGCATATTTAGAAAAGATTGACATAGAATGAAATTAAATTGTCTCTTTAAGAAAATATGCTAGTCAGCTTCATCTACTTTTGACATAGTTTATTATTTTTCTATGAATACCTTATGGCAAATGTAATATTCTTCCAGAATTGCAAAGGATTTTCCCTTTGTTTGTTCCTTCCAAAATTTGATAATTGGCTATGAAGCTAATTTACTTGATTGTAGAATCAAGGATTATTCTTTTTGCAAATCCCAAGAGGTATTATGTGCTTGTCTGCATGGTGACAGAGTGGTGACAGTGGTGGTAATGGTGATGGTGGTTGTGACTGTAGTGGTGGTGCTGGTCTTGAGGTGATGGTGGAAGTGATGATGATGGTGCTAGTGGTGGGATGATGGTGAGGGTAACAGTGATGGTGACTGTGATGAGGGGGGCAATGCTGGTGCTGAAAAAAAGCAGTGACTAAGGATAGAGCAGCTTAGCTCAGAGTTTCCATATAACTATTGCAGTAATCTTGAAAACTCTCACTAGGTCATGCCAAGAAAAAGTAGCACAGTCTCATTAGCCTTGATTTCTTTATTTACATTCCAGAATGGGAGGGAGGAGTAGTCTGACTATCTAATAACAATGAATATGGGCTCTTTCTGAACATTATAAACTCTAAAAATATATTCCAGAATCAAGTGAAACATTTTATTCAAAGCACAGCATAGTTATTGTAGAATATACACAGAAGTGAAACCATATTAAAGGTTATGTCAACGTGGAGGAAAAAACATACATTCACTAGAGGGAATTTAGAGAAATATAAACATCATTAAAAGGTGAATGATGATTTAAAAAGGAAAGGTTAACATAACCAAATTTTGCTCATTAAAATATGTGGAGTAAAAGGAAAAGATAGCTTTGATCTTCTTAAGGCCACTTTTGTGTCCATTGATCATGTTGAACTTGTCTTCAGTACTTCATAGCATGATGCTTTAAAATATACATTATAGAAACATACTGGCTCTTGCCGCCAGCACATGTTGCCAAATGGCATTTTTAAAATCAGATCTTAAGAAATATATATGAACCTGATTTGTTCATGCCAAAACTTATTACAATTACTGAGAAAGCCAGGTTAGTAAAGATACAGATTTCAAACATATTTAACTAAAATATTGCAATTTGTTTTTATTTGTGTCATTTTTCCTAGTTAGTCCTTGTCCACAAATGATAAGTAAGCATGCATAAAATTTTGGGTAGTTGCCACTGATATAGAAGTGACTTCCTGATTGATTGTATATTATCTTGAGTTCTAATTTTCACTTGATAAGATTGTTATCAAATCTACTCTTACAGCCCCCCTGCCAGTCTTGATCATGACTCTGAGTGTAGCAGAAGGATTACCCTACTGACAAATGCTGCTGGAAAAAGTTTAGTTTCAATTTCTTGATTTCGCATTAGAGAAAAAGGTTTAATTCAAATACTAAAAAAAAAAAAAAAAAAAAAAAAAATCAGTATTTTAGGCAAAGTTCATTGACAGAAAGCAAACTATGAGACGATTAGAGCTCTTTCTGTCACTAAGAATGCTCTCTGGGAACTAATATTCATGTGTCAAGCACTGAAAACTGAACTAACAAAGTATATAAATAACTTGTTCTAGTATTACTTTCAAAACTTCAACAATTTGGTGTCCCAGATAGCAAGTAAAAGTAGTTTTTCCACTTTTTATAGTTCTTTCTCAATAAAAGTGCCATAAAGCAGAATAACTGGAAAATGATTTGTCAGACTTTGCAATACTATAGTTGTTCAATAAAATTTCCATTGTCTTTAATTTATGTTTTATTTTCTTCCTTTTTAATGCTTTCCTCAATTAATAAAGTTTTGCCAGCTTAATGAGAACATTTGTTCTATTTCAGAATAGATGACATTTTCTCATATGACTGTAGTTTGCAATGAAGATAAATCCATAAGCACCTATGACAAAGTTTTAGAATATGCAAATTTCTGCAAAGTATATTTAAAGCATGATTTTGATGTAGCCCACTTTAATTACATTTTGGTTTTCAGTACATAGACTAGTAATTTATTTTATTTTATAATTTAAAGAGAAAAATATGAAAAAATAGAAAAGTTAATCTGCTTTAAATCATAGATTTAAGAAAAATTAGAATATGAATGTTATTGTACCTAATAGTTTAGTCTACCACTTGAAAATAATTCTTACTAATAGATTTCACCAGATTTATCAAGAATAAGTGACACTATCTCCACTTCTATTCAACATAGTGTTGGAAGTCCTGGCTACAGCAATCAGACAGGAAAGTGGAATTAAAGGTATCCAAATAGGGGCAGAAGAGATCAAACTTTCACTGTTTGCTGATGATATGATATTTGCATCCTACGTATCCGATAAAGGGCTGATAACTAGAATATACTTAGAACTCATGAAAATCAGTAAGAAAAAAATCAAATAACTCTATTAAAAAGTGGGCAAAGGACTTGAACAGAAACTTTTCTAAAGAAGACAGAAGAATGGCCAGCAAACATATGAAAAAATGATCATCATCTCTAATCATCAGGGAAATGCAAATCAAAACTACAATGAGATATCACTTAACTCCAGTGAGAATGGCCTTTATCAAAAAGCCTACAAATAACAAATGCTGGCGTGGATGTGGAGAGAGAGGAACACTCCTACACTGCTGGTGGGACTGCAAACTAGTTCAACCTCTGTGGAAAGCAATATGGAGATACCTAAAGTGATACAAGTGAATCTACCATTTGATCCAGCAATCCCATTGCTAGGCATCTACCCAAAAGATCCAATGACACTCTACAAAAAAGACACTTGCACTCGAATGTTTATAGCAGCACAATTCATAATTGCAAGGCTGTGGAAACAGCCCAAGTGCCCATCAATCCAAGAATGGATTAATAAAATGTGGTATATGTATACCATGGAATACTATTCAGCTCTAAGAAACAATGGTGATATAGCACATCTTATATTTTCCTGGTTAGAGCTGGAACCCATATTACTAAGTGAAGTATCCCAAGAATGGAAAAACAAGCACCACCAGCAAACTGGTATTAACTGAGTAGCACCTAAGTGGACGCATAGGTACTACAGTAATAGGGTATTGGGGAGGGGGGAGGGCAGAGGGGGGGTGGGGATATACATACATAATGAGTGAGATGTGCACTATCTGAGGGATGGTCATGCTGGAAAATCAGACTTCTGGGGGGAGGAGGGAAAGGACATTTATTGAAACCTTAAAATCTGTACCCCCATAATATGCTGAAATAAAAAAAAAAGAATAAGTGACAATATACTCTGCAATCTTGTAAAATTGGATGTCATATTTTCTGACTTTCAATGTTTTCCATCACTTGTTCTATCTTTCTCCTATTTTTTTCAGTCATTTCTTATTGTTTTCTAATGCAAGTGTTGTTCTTCTATAAACCAAAAGATTTTTCCATTTCCTTTCCTTTGCATAGTTGCAGATATCATTCTGCTGTGTCTTCCCTGTTCTATGTCTCTTTAGTGTTTGAAAACTTATAACAAGAAGTGGGCAAACTTTTGCTATAAAGGAACAGACAATAAATATTTTAAGCATTGTGTTCCATGCAGTCTCTGTTGCAATGACTCAATTCTGCCATAGATGAATAAAGTTATTTTTAAAAATATTTTTAGTTTTATATGCAATGTTTGGGTTTGTTACAGCAGGTAACATTAGGCCAACTAATGTAATATAGGCCTTATCTTTCTTTTTATAGGCCATCAGCAAGAGTCAGATCCACTCTATAACATGGGCTTTCAAGGGTTAACCAGAACAGAAAGCCACCATAGATAACAAACTAATGAGTGTTCCTGTGTTCAATAAAGCTTTATTAATGAAAACAAGTAGTTGGATTGGATTTAGCCCACAGGCCATAGTTTGATAATCTAAACTCCTCTCCTTTTTGATTGCTTCTCCTCAACCAAAGTACTGTCACTCTTTCCCTATTTGTTCTCTAAGAGCAAGTTTATAGAAGATAAATTTATTTATTTTCCAGATACTTGTTTTTCTTTCCTCTTTTCCTTCTTTTCCCTTCATGGTCCCTCTCTTTCCATACCATGTTTTGAGGAATCTTATACCCCACATTCAATGTAAAATATGCCTTCTATTTTTGCTGAATTGTTAGCAATTTCAGGTAGGAACCTAGTTTCTTTCTTTATTGCTGAGCATCAGAAATTATCCTTTATTTGACTTGATAAATTTTCTTTCACACTCAATTGACCCGTGGTACTACATAAATCAAAACTAGATGTGTGACGTATGGTGCTATTATATTAAATGGATCTCTTCTGGATCTTGACCTTTCATGCCATGTAGATCTCATCCTAATCACATACAAATACTAAGAAAGTGGCTTTATTAGGGATTTACAGAGGCCAAGGATGAGCAGAGGAAGGCATAGAAGTCCCTGATCTCATTATCTCCCTGAGAGTTTTTTGGGGGATCAGAGATCAGCTGAGCCTGGAGTTCCAACCTACATTCCAGGGGAAATATTTTTCTGCTTGGCGGGGAGGTCTCTCACTAAATTTCAAAATTTTTCATCTCCTGTATCCTCATTCTCTTCCCCACCCAAACCCAACCTCTTTTCCCTCTTTGACTCCTATTAAAGGTAAAGTTAGATTGTTTGATATTCTTCCCCAAGTCCTTGAATTTCTCTGTTAATTTTCTATAATCTCTTTTTTCTCTTTTTTTTAGGTTGAATTATTACTAGTGATCTCCCTTCATCTTCACAGGCTTTTTTCTTTGTTATCTATAATCTGCTAGTAAACATATTTAATGCACAAAAACATTTTATATTTCATTTTTAGAATATATATTTTGATTTTTTTAAATTTCAGTTTATCTGCTGAAATTGCCTGAACTATTAACTTTTTAAAGTGATATTTTTCTCTACTTTATTGTTACTGGTTATTTGAAAATGTCTGAATGGCTTCTTTAAAGTTCTTGGCTGCTAAATCCAACATCTAGAGACTCTTTGCTATTAACTAATTTTTCACTGTTCTGTAGATAATATTTTCCTGTTCTGTTATGCTATTTTTCTCATGTCTAGTAATTTTTAGGCTTTTTTGACATATGGCTAGTGTTGATAGGTTGCAAAGAACTCAATTTTGATATCTTTTTTTAAGGATTATTTTTATTCTTGTAGATAGATCAATTATTGTTTGATCAATTATATAAGATTAGTTCTATGCTTTCTTAAGATAGATCCATGGAATGTTTAAGGTGTTTTTCAAGTTTTTAGGAACTTAACCAAGTCCAACAATGAAATGCTTTTCTCCTTAGAATCTTGTCAAGGCTTGGTTTTAGACTTGGTTAGAATGGATTGAGGTTAGACTTTTCTCCTGGATATGGTCTTTACTCATGAGGTCATTACAACATGAGGTCAATGCCTCATGTTGAGGTATTGCTAGTGTCTCAGCTGGATGAAAGAAGTATTGCAAGCAAGCTATTAATAAAATCTCTACACTCTTTAGGTGGAGAATTGGGCTGCACCTCCAATATTCTCTAGCACTACATAACCTCTAGTATCACCATCTCTTTCTTAACCAAGTAGAAGCTACTGTATCAGTCACTTCTAGTAAGCTTTTTGGTAAGTATAACCCAGATCTCAGGCAACGACTTATAGAAAACTTTAAAAAGGAAAACTAGAGCTGAAAAATAGTCAAAGTGGTAAAAACAGACTTTATTCAGGAACTATTGCAATGGAGGGAGGGGATATCAGTATGGAACAGGGCTCAATTCCCAAAACAGCATGTAAACATGAGGATTTATAGCCAAGGACCAGGGTAGGGAGATCAGGGGAAAGAAAATTACAAAGAGGAAACATCAAAAATAAGAGAGATTCTGGCTAAACCAGTTTGACAAGATTCTAGCTGAAGGTAGGCCACAATGATTAGACAACACTCAGGGAATGGTAGGGATGAGGGATTTGAATGAGTACCAGGGATGATCAGATATTGAGGGTGGGAAACTCTCACTAAACTGACTTAGTGAGATTCTTGGTACAACTGCTCAGTGTAAACCTAATAAAGACAGATGCCAAGGTGGAGACCTAGAACACTCAGAGGAACTTGATTAGAGACTGGATGAAGACAGACTCTTTGTCAACTCCCAATTATATTTTGGCCCCCTTCCTTGTGAGCTTTTTCTTCTTTATTGCCCTGTCCTGCATTTTCCAAGAAGTCAAACTTTCCTAAATTCTTGTCTCTACTTCCTCAGCTCAGCAAAACCACAGTGTTCTAATTGAACTCTTCACCACACTCAGGATCTGTCCCTAGGTACACAGTTGGGTGATTGTGGGGTTCACCTCATGAGTACCTCTTTTCCCTGAAATAAACACTCTAAGATGTTTGGTTGTCCAATACTGGAAAACCATAATCTTATATATTTGCTCATTTGTGGTTGTTTACTCTGGGAGGGCTAATCTAGATTACTTTAGATGCTGAATATTTTGTGACAACTGTAGCTCGAAATATTTTTTTAATTTTTAATGTTTATATTATGATTAAATATATTTTCTGTCAGTTTTTAAGACTCACCCATGTTGGTCAAAATACCTATATTTGACAGACACATTTTCTTTGCTGTATTATGTCAATATATCTATGATATGAATACAGTGCAATTTATTTATTATATTATTGATAAGCTTTGGCATCCTTTTTCTTTCAATTTTAACCTCTAATTAACAATCATAATATGAAATATTTTCTACACGTGTCCTAGTGCTTACATGCATATATCGCTTTATGGTATATTTGGGAGTGGGATTGCTATGTTGCGCTGTTTGCAATGTCTTTAGTTTTACATGATAGCAGTAAATCATTGATCTAAGTGACAGTAATAATTTGTATCCCCATGGCAGAGTATTGGAGTATCTATTTCTCCATATCCTTGCCAACACTTGGTATTTTCTAAACTTTTAATTTAGAGTAATTTGGTACACCTCATTTTATTTTATGCAATATCATCATACTAATTTCCATGGAGGTTATACTAGTTTGCAGTACCACCAGCAGTGTATGAGTGTTCCTGTCTCTCCACATCCATGCCAATATTTGTTGTTTCGGGACTTTTTGATATAAGCCATTCTTAGGAGTTAAGTGATATCTCATTGTAGTTTTGATTTGCATTTCCCTGATGACTAGAGATGTTGAGCAATTTTTCACATGTTTGTTGGCCATTAGTCTATCTTCTTTGGAAAAGTTTCCATTCATGTCTTTTGCCCACTTTTTAATGGATTATTTGACTTTTTTCTTGTTGATTTGCTTGAGTTCTTTATAGATTCTAGTTATTAGCCCTTTATCAGATATATAACATGGAAATATTTACTCTTACTCTGTAGGTTGTTTAGTTAGTCTAATGATTGTTTCCTTGGCTGTGCAGAAGCTTTTTAATTTGATCATGTCTCATTTATTTATTTTTATTGTTGCAATGATTGCTTTAGGGGTCTTCTTCATAAATTCTTTGCCTAGGCTGATGTCTATAAGAGATTTTCCAACATTTTATTCCAGAATTCTTAAGGTTTCATACCTTACATTTAAGTCTTATCCACTGTGAGTTGATTTCTGTGAGTGATGAGAGGTGTGGATCCTGTTTCAGTCTTCTCCATGTGGCTATCCAATTTTCCCCATGCCATTTATTGAATAAGAATTCTTTTCCCCAGTGTATATTTTTATCTGCTTTGTTAAAGATCAGATGGCAATATGAGGATGGTTTTATATCTGGGTTCTCAGTTCTGATCTAATGGTCTATGTCTTTGTTATTATGCCAATGCCATGCTATTTTGGTTACTATAGGCTTGCAGTATAGCTTGAAGTCTGGGAAAGTGATGTCTGCAAATTTGTTCTTTTCTTTAAGGTTGATTTGTCTATATGGGGTATTCTCTAGTTTCATACAAAGCATAGAATTATTTTTGCTAGGTCTGTGAAAAATGATGTTGGTATTTAATAGGGATTGCATTGAATCTTTAAATCACTTAGGTAGTATAGACATTTTAACAATATCAATTCTACCAATCCAAAAGCATGGTATGTTTTCCCATCTATTTATGTCCTTTGCTATTTCCTTCCTCAGTGTTTTGTAGTTATCCCTATAGAGGTCTTTCATCTCCTTAGTTAAACATATTCCTAAGTATTTTATTTTGTTGTTGTTATTGCTATTGTGGAAGATATTGAGTCTTTAGTTTGGCTCTCAGCTTGACTGCTGACTTTCTATAAAAAAGACACCTGTGCTTAAATGTTTATAGCAGCACAATTCACAATGGCAAAGATGTGGGAACAACCCACATGCACATCAATACAAGAGTGGATTAATACAATGTAGTATATGTATACCAAGGAGTGCTACTCAGCCATAAAATGCCGTGAACTAATACCCCTTCTATTAACCTGGATGGAGCTGGAGTCCATTCTTCTAAGTGAATCATCACAGGAATGGAAAAATAAATAGCACAGGTACACACCATTAAATTGAAACTAATCAATCAAAAATGCAGTTAATGCAATGGCACTTCAATTTTATTAGGTCTTGCCTAATTATTCTCTAGAGTGGTCATGCCAGTTTATACTCCCACTAAAAATTTATAAGAAGTTTAATTGTCTCATATCTCTGGTATTAACCAATTAAAAAATTTTTCCAATCCAAGGGATGTGAAATGCTATCTCACTGTTGTTTAATGTGTAATTTCCTGATTAGTTGTGAATCTAGGCATCATTTCATATGTAATTGGTTATTTCTGTTTCCTGTTCTCTGAACTGCTTGTTCTTAGCCTTTTCGCATTTGGGTTAGGAGAGTATTTGTCTTTTTGTTAATAATGTGTAGACATTGGTACTAACATTAGCTCCTTTGAATGCATTGTAAATATATTAAAAAAACCCAATATTTTAATATTGTGTATCTTTAAACAATTTCATGTTCTAATCTAAGGGGGAAAAATAGGCAATTAGAAAATGTATAATGATTTATGATGTTTAAAAAGGCCTGTATATGATGTTTAAAAAAGCCTGTATATGTGATTATACATATTTAAATTAAGACTGTTCTTAATAGTTGATGCATTTTCAGAAGAGAAACCCTAATTTCTCCTTGCAATTTTAAATTCAGCAGTTATCACATCCATCTGCATCTTTTTCCAGTCCAGTTAAGAGTTTGATTTGAGTTAACTAAAATAACAACATACAGTATGCTTTCCTTCTTGACCAGTTCTTTTCACATCTATTTGTTACCTCTGAGAAAGACACATTAACAATTCTCCCCGTGCAGTAGATTTTGCCAGTGACTTGTTGCCAACTGGGTATTAAAGGGAATTGGGAACACATGCTTTGTTTTAAAAATCCCTAACAATTTGGACTTCTTGCCTTTAGACTGAACTAATTGACACTCAGTCATTGTCATGCTGCCTAGCCTGTGTGATAATCATTTGGGGGACAATGGTTTGCAAGTTGCACTTCATGAGTTTGGATCTGAATGGCAGTATCAAAGTAAGTGCTGCCATCTGACCCATTTTTCAATGGAGTCGGAAATGCTGTTCCTATTGAAAATCTCCTAACTGTACTAATTTATATTCATCTGATAACCCATTGAGGAGAAAATGGGAATGAGCTGGCAGGTGGCCTTTCAGATATAAAGGGCACATGGCAAACTGGTTGTTTGTTGCTTACTCACACTGGAATACTAAAGATATCGCAGAATATGCATATTTCTGGAATTTCAGGTTTTTTATTCTGATCACCACTCTATTCATAATCTAAAAATTATAATTTAGAGATCTTCTCACATAAGTGAGACTCATTTGGATGTATTTAATATATTTATGAAAATAACATATGGTTTGTTCTTAACAGCTCATGTCAGAATTAGAGCTAGGATTACTGTATTATCATTTATGCAGCTTTAATGCATATAATTTTTCATAGGATTTTTTTTCAGCTTAATGAATGAAAACCAAGCCACTCATTTTTCTTCAGGCGCTGGCTGTAATGTTTTTTCATAACACTGGCACAAAATGACTAGAAAACATCCTTTTGAAATATGAATTTAAAAAGATATTCCTGGGAAGACATTTAGATCAAAGTGAGAAAATGTTATTTAAAGTCTGAAAATCAAAACAACTACATATCTTTTTTAAATTATATGTGTATACACATACATATGTAGGTTCAAATAAAAATAGTCCTATCTTTTATTAAGCCTTTAATCTTTAGAGATTATTTTATTATAATCAAAACTTTTTGGGGTTTTATTTCTAGAATTGTACTGGTCTGATAAAGTAGAAATGACTTTTGTTGACTCTTAGGCATTTTTTTTCAGATTCTATAAGTCAAATTGAGAAGTAACATTTATTTCATGTGATAAGTGGTTTTCCTAATTGATTTAACCCAATTCTACACTTAAAGTAGAAGTTGACAATGTCAAAATTTTAATTTCTTAAAATGTCAGATTTATTCATCTACTTTTAATACATAACTAATAATTTAGCTGATCTTTTAAAAGCATAATATGACATTTATGAGCCAATATTGAATATATTTCTGGTAGCCTGTATTAATTAAATGGCCAATTTTATTTTTAAATATTAAAAGCATCAAAGTTAATGTTGCATAAAAATGAAAAAAAGCAAAATCAAGTTCTAATTTCTTGCTAAGTAAAGCATACTATATTTGGTTAATGCTGGGAAAAGTGCATGAAACAAGAAGAAATATATAAGGTGATAAATTAAATTAGAATTTGAAGATAAGGGACAGTAACATCTGCAGTTGTTTATGTTTTACTGTCCTTGGAACTTTGTATATGATAATATATGCTTATTTCATTCAATCCTTGCAATAATTCTATGAAGTACTTTAATAATCTATGTTTTAGCTATATTTGTATGGCTATACATTATTTAGATATATAGAAATAGCTATATATAGTAATA
This sequence comes from Microcebus murinus, assembly GCF_040939455.1. Lineage (NCBI taxonomy): Eukaryota > Metazoa > Chordata > Mammalia > Primates > Cheirogaleidae > Microcebus > Microcebus murinus. The sequence continues at coordinate 58,010,179 of NC_134105.1, read as the reverse complement.
GAATTACATAAATATTTATATTTTACAGATAAAGAGATTGAATCCCAGTTATAGGTGATTAAGTTGCCCAAGATCACACAGTCAGTGCATTGTAGAACTGGAATTTGAGCTTAGTTTGGCCAACTTCAAAGCCCAAGTTCTGTTTTGCATCACTGTCAGTGAACTAACAACTGAGATAATATTTACCAGAAACATGATTATGGAAACTGAAAGACTTTAAACTGGGTATAGGAGTAAGAATTTCTGGATTGCCCAGAACTATGCTGGGAAATCAAAGGTATATTTAGAAATAAGCCAAAACTAAATTTGATACTTACATTATTTTTATTTATTTTTTTTTTCTTTTCATTTCATCATATTATGTGGGTACAAAAAGCACACAGACCTCCTGGGAGACTCAACATAGGTGATACTTATGTTCTTTAGATCAAAATCCTAGAATAAGAAACAGTATAGCTTACTTGTTTGTTGTAATCTGGGGCTAATTTTAGGAAATAATAGGAAGTGGAGTATTTAATAATATTAAAGTCATTTTGACCTTATTAATAAGTAAATTCATTATTTTTTAACCTTAATGTTATTAATACCACTTTGGTCAATTTACCAAATTCTATTGCTTATGCTCTGTAAAGAAAGGCTATGTATGAAACAAAGATTTCAGGTAGTAGGTACTCAACTCATATTTGTTGAAAATTGTATGAATGAATGAAAATACTTTAAAAAATTATCATAGCTTGGTATAACCATATCAATTATTTAATAATGTATTTTATAAAATAATCATGAAGTCAGTCATGATCCATTTTCCTTCTATTATCTGACCCTGGTATTATCTTTGCCAATTGTTTTAATTACCATGGCTGTTCATGCATCATGCATATAAAATAGTTGAATTTTAATACTTTTGTGCTGCCAAACAATTTCTCATTGGGCACAGATTTCTAAATTGTAAAAAAGAAGTATATTTCACACAGTATCATTTGGATAGTGTGATTACTGAATACAAATTTACTGAAAGAAGAAAAACAGGACAGCAACAAATTAAGGAAGGAATCACATTTTAGATATAGATTTTATGAATATATATGTTCAATTTGTACTAAAGAGTATCTGTCTAGCCATTCAAATGATTTTTTTTTGTTTAATCAAAAAACTTTGAGGGCCCCTAAAGTATTGTTTATGCTCTACTTTTTAAAACGATGTCTGTGGTAGTAGTGGACACATATTTGTCACAAGAAGAGCAAGGTAATGCAGTGGAACACCTACTGAGTTTGGAGGATCTCATCTACAAAACCTAATAGTTGTTATAAAGCAAATTTTTAATCTTTTTGTGGTTTGATTCTCTTGTATTTACCAGGAAAACTTATATTTACCAAGTAATAAGTGTAACAATAAAATATATGCTGTACATTTAAAATAAATTAGAGTAGATCATTCCAATAGACAGTATTTTGATTATATAAAGACTTATATGTGAAACTAATAAAATATCAAAGCTTGCAGACTACATTTATTAGCACAATAATTTATTCATTCATCATGCACCTCATATCTAGTGCATCCTATCAGTGCTTACAATGCTATGTCAAGCATTGTAAAGCATATAAAGATTTATCCAATATATTTTATCTTTAAGGTGACTTCAGTGAAGCCATCAAAGATATGTCACTTTTAAAAGTGATATAAAAAAGGAATTAAAAGAAAATTTCATGTTTTTATTTTATCAATAAAATATTACTTTAACAAGTTTTTAATACAACTCTATAAGAATTGATAGGAAAGGATTAATTTCAACTCTGAAATATTGAGCCTAGTGATTCAACTGAGAGTTATGGATGGATTTGTCTGGGATTAAGACTGGAAAAAGACAGTACTATGGGAAAAGAGCAAAATAAGGGTTGGGAAAAGAATGGGAAATGTAGTAGAAAATGAAGAAATGGAATGTGGACTTTCATATTTTAATTCAACCAGTTAGTACAAGGGATATATTAACATTCAAATTTATTTTCTAACCCCCCCCAAGGAAATTAGATTTTTAAACTATTTACCAAATAAATATGCAAGTAACCTTCTTTCACCACACTCATCATTTTGTCCCTTACCTTCTCTTCACCTCTGAATCTTGCTTTTATCACAGATGTCTTTTCTCAAAGATTCTCACTGAATTAAAATAGCAGAAGAAACTAGCCAAGACACATATTCCTGAAATTGAAAGGACCACATTACAATGTTCTATTTGGCATTAACTAGCCTGGCTAAAGTAAAAGCTATTGTTAGAAAATGATTACAAAATTAGGTTCAATAGCCAGAATGGACTTTACCAGTAAAATTTGTGAACAGTATATGATTAAAGCAATGTTTCAAGATAAGGACTACAGCAATAACAGAAAAATGAACTTAAAAGGGAGTATATCCCTGGAGGTATAGAGATTTGTTGAGAGAGTCTAACAGAAATCCACACATAATTAAACTTGGCCAGAGTGCTGGATGTTAAATTGAGATAGGATGTATGTGAAAAACATTTCATGAGGACAATAGGAAATGATGATGCCTGATTGGATACTTAAAACAAAAGGGATGATCCTACATTCCTAAAAGTATTGGAGCTATTAATGAAAAAGGGGACACAGGGAAAACAAATTGTTTTTTGGTGAAGATAATAATTTTAGTATTGGAGGTTTAACGTTTATGATAGTAGAAAAGTCAAATATTGATTTTTTGGGGTGCATTATTATTCTTAAAACTTATAACACCTATTCCTCAAAGTAAGAATAATAAAATAGAATGAAGGAAGTTATTCTTTCAGAATACCTAAACATAAATGAGTGAAAATAGTGTTAATTAAAAATTAAAAAGAGATAATAAACATTGGAATCAATTAACTGTTTAGGAGGATAGAGAATTACAGCTGGAATATGTTTTGTTTCATCATTAAGGAAGGACTAAATTGATCTTAAAACAGAATACTGTATTAATCAATATAAACACCTAAAATATGTTCTACATTAAAATAAGTTTGCCTTTCAATATTGTTTTTCTAAGGCTCTACTTACTATGAATTGAATTTATGAGTATTATGCAAGCTGAGTAATGCATGCCTTCTCCAGCTTTGATATTTTGAAGGATAAGCAAACATTTTACAAATTAATATCTTACCCTCTATGAATATCATGTAAATTGCCACTCTATTAAAAAAAAAAAAAAGCTGTGTCCATAACATCAAATCCCAATTCAACGATGGCATTTCTGCAGAGAAGTTAAGCTAATGTACACGAAGTATATGGCATGTGGGATTTAACTTAATACTGGGAGAGAGTTTACTGAAAATGCCCCTCTCTTAGCTATTAAATTCTCAGCTGAGCTTTTGGCAAGTGCTAGATCATTCAATTTAGTTGCAAATGGTTTGAGTACAGCCTAGAGTGATAGTATTCAGCACTGCTGATTAAAGTTACCCATATATCTTAGATTCTAAACATGAAAGTAGAAAAACTGACTTTCCCTTATGACATTTAGGAAGCCTTAGTTGTATTCTCATCCTGATGGGGGCTTCTCCTTCAGTTGGTGATACAGAAATAAAACATGGGTGAAAGTTCAGAACCAAAGAAACAGATTTGGGAGTGATAAAGCTAAAGAACACAGAGCAAGCAAGTGACATGAATATTTTTATATATTGGAGAAATGGTATAAATGACAGATGAGGAAGGCCAAGGCTGGAGACAAGACTATTGAATTGTGATAAGAGTGGATGATGACAAACTGAACCATCTGAGTAAACATGACAGAAAAAAATATTTAAGAAAGACAACCAAAAGATTTATTGTCTAAATATGTGTGATGGAAAAGGAGGGATCTAAAAAAACTCCAAAGGTCATACATAGGTTGGGCATATAATATCAGCTTATTAATGGGAAGAATAGTGGAAAACAGACAAATCAAAATTATAGAAGATTCCCTTAATAGGAAATCAAGAAGAGTCGGTGGAATTGTTAAATGAGTCAAAGAAATTAATGTACTATCAAGATTATAAGACATGTCTAACAAAAATAACTTTAGATGACATGCAATAATTGAAGAATATACCGGTATCATAGAGCCAGGAAAGAAGGAAGAGTTGTTTTTACATAGGCAATCTGGATGGGTTGGCTGCGGCATTGGAGGAGGATTTGTGGCAAGGTAAGTATAGTTTATTCAGGAAGTTGCCCTCAAGCTAAGTAATGAAAGATAATATGCAAACCAGGGTGGCTGGATTTTAAACTGCAATTTAGCAGTTAGTTTTATGTAGATATAATCTAAGTAATACTTCCTCAATTGGAAACATTATTCCTGGGGAATAATTTAGTTTCTCCATATGTAGCAGTGATCAATTACTCCATGCCAGAAATGTTATCAGTTAGTCAAGAACCAGTGTCATGAAAGTGTATTATACTAGTTCAGTTTCAAGTATTATGTTTAAAAATGCAAAATAAAAGATGGAAATCCAGAAAGTCTGCAATTAAATATCCCATGTAATTTTTTACTAAAATTTTCACTAGATTTACAGAAAGTTTCAAAAATAGTACATTGTCTTCTGTACACTCAGCTTCTCTCAATGGTGATTCCTCATATAGCTCTCATACATCAAAACCAGGAAATTGACTTTGATATATAACTGTTAACTGAACATTAGACCTTATTTAGTTTTCACCTTAAAAAAAAACACTTGCATTCATCTACTTGTGTGTGTGTGTATGCAGTTCCGTGCAATTTTATTAAATGTATAAATTTGCATAGGCATCACCACACTCAAGATGCAGAATTGTTCGTCATCACAATTTGATTCCCTTAAAGTATCTGTTTGTATTTGCACCCATCCCCCAACACAATCGCTGTCCCTGTCCTGTGGCCACACTAATTTGTTCTTCATATTTGTAGTTTTATCATTTTAAGCATATTACATAAATGAAATCATTAGTGTGTAAACTTGCAAAACTGACCTTTTTTCACTAAGCATAATGCTCTTGAGGTCCACTCAAGATGTTGCATGTGTCAACAGTCCATTCCTTTATATTGCTGAGTAATATTCTATTGTGTGGCTGTCCCAGACTCTGTTCATCTATTCATCTATTGAAGGACACACTGGTTGTTTCTAGCATTATGCTATTGCAAATAGAGCTCCTATAAATGTTTGTATATAAGTATATGTGTAAATAAAAGTTTAAATGTCCGAAAGTATTGGTCATATAGTAAGTACATGCTTAGTTTTGTAAGAAACTGCTGAAAGAGTATTGTTTTTATTGTGACAGTTTTATATTAGGCATCCTTGACAAATTTCTTTTTAATCATTATGTTTTGAAGTTTGAAATATCCTTTGCAATATCAGTTCTAGAAGATATTCTTTCTGCTTTTTTTCCCCAGTGCTTACATTATGCAGAACACATTGGTAGAGAAATGAAAAAACTATTAATAGCAGCCCAGCTATATGTATATATATATACATATATATACACACATATATATAATATAATATATAAATTTAATTACATATTCATGTTTACTTCAATAGTCTTTGTTCTTAGAGTTATGTTAGATCTGAAAATGTTGAAAAGTACTGCTTAGAAATAATATAATTATTATATGTGTAAGATTTTCTTATTATCAGAGAGAAAGTAGAATGGCTTAAAAATTTGTTTAAATTAATATTCCCCAGACTGAGCTTAAAATTGTCACTATGAGTTCTGGCAGACTAGAGACAAAATTTATTAAAGCAAGATTTCTTTCCCATCTTACACATGAATATAACATAAATAACCAGTAAGCCCCTAGCATTCTTCTTGGAGATTCTCCTAAGGTAAAGGGTAATATAAAATGTGTTTTAAAATATTTCAATGTTTTTTGATTAATAACATTATTTAGGTATAATTGACCTACAATAGACTGTGCTTGTTTAAACTGTACAGTCAGTTAAGTTTTGGCATATTATGCATGTGTGACTCCATTGCCATGATCACCATAAAGAATTTTGTAATCATTCCCAAATTTGCTCCATGACTCCTTCTAATTGCCTCCTTTCCCCTTCACATGCCTTTTCTCCTTCATGGGAAGTCATTGATCTGGTTCCTGTCACTATAAGTTCATTTATGATGTAGGATTTTTTTAGGAATGTATTTAACTTCTTAAGAAATTTCCAAATTCTTCTCCAATGTAGTTTTACTATTACATTCCTATCAGCAGTGCTTGTGAGTTCACATTATTCTATATCCTCTCCAGCACTTGATATATGCAGTCTTTTTATTTTAGACATGTTAATATGTATGTAGTGGTATCTCATTGTGGTTTTAATTTTCATTTCTCTAATAACTGATCATGTTGAGCATTGATCAGTGCTTATTTGCCAATTACATGTCTTCTGTGGTGAAGTATATACTCAATCGTTGACCTTTTTTTTTTTAAATTGGATTGATATTTTCTTATTATTGAGCTTTCTATATATATTTTGCATATCATATTTTTCCATATAGATGATTCACAAATATTTATTCCAAATCTGTGCTTGGGTTTCATTCTTTTAAGACAGAAGTCTCTCATCTTTTTGGCACCAGGGACTGGTTTCGGGGAAGATAATTTTTCCATAGATAGAGGGTAGAGTGGGACCCCCGGGAGCTTAAGTGGTGATGTAAGCGATGGGGAGCAGGGAGCAGCTGTAAATACAGATGATATGGAACGCCTGTTCCTAAGTTTCATGGAAGACAAATTTTCCATGGGACGGGGGAGGCAGTGGAGGTCAGGTGGTGATGCCAGTGGATGAAACTTCCCTGGCTCCCTGCTACTCACCTCCTGCAGCCCAGTTCCTAGTAGACCACTGACCAGTAATGGTACTGGTCTGTGGCCTGGGATTTGGGGCCCACACTTTTAAGAGGATCTTTTGAAAAGCAGACATTCTTAAATTAATCTTATTTTATTTTTCTTATAAGGCCATAATTTTAGTGTCTTATCTAAGAAATATTTGCCTAACTCAAGTCAAACATATTTCCCCGGTTTCTTTTTAGCAGTTTATAGTTTTAAGTCTTACATTTAAGTTTGTAATCCATTTTGAGATTGTTTTATATATAATGTGAGGCATGGATTATATTTTAGTGTTTTGAATATGGATATCCAATTTTTCTAGTACTATTAATTGAATAAATTTTCTTTTCTCCATTGAATAGCTCAAGGGTTGGCAAACTATCTCTTGCCTGCCAAATTTGTCCTGCCACCTGTTTTTGTAAATAAAAGGTTTTTGGAACACAGCCTCTCTCATTTATGTTGGCGTTGTCTATGGCTGCCTACTTGCTGCAATGGCAGATTTGAGAGTTGCAAGAAGTACTATATGTATCTGAAATCTATTATATTTACTGCCTGCATTGTTACAAAAAGTTCATTGATTCTTGGAATAGCTTTTGCAACATTTTTGAAGATTATTTGAATACGTATATGTGTAGATATATTTACTGAATATTGCACTGATCTAAGGTGACATTAATACAATACTACTTTAATGAATATAACTTTATAATGGTTCTGTCAATCAGAAAGTGTAAGTTCTACAACTTTGTCCTTTTGCAAGGTTGTTTGTTTATTCTAGATCCTTTGCCTTCACATGTGTATTCCATGAAAAACAATTTGTCAATTTCTACAAGAAAAGCCTCCTGAGTGGTTGATAGAGGTTGCCAAGAATCATAGGCCATTTGGGGAGAACTAAAATCATAAGAATATTGACTCTTCTGATCCATGAGCATGGTGTATCTCTCCATTTATTTAGATCTTTAATTCTCTCAGTACTGTTTTCTTTGTGGAGGCATTTTTTACTACATATTGAATTTATTTAATAAATATATGGCTGTCTAGTTTATTTCTATCTTAAGAAGTTTGCTAAGGAGTTTGTTCATTATATTTAAATTTAAATCCTTGTATTCATTGACATAAAACTCATTAAAATATTTCTTTATTATTATTTTAATATCTATAGAATAGTGATTGTACTTCTTCCTGATGTTGATGATTTGTGTCTTCTCTATTTTCTGTTTAGTCAGTTAAGATAACTATCACTTTCATTAAACTCAAACAGCCTGTTTTGGTTTTAATTGATCTACCCTATTGTTTTTCTGTGTTCTATTTCATTGATTTCCATTATGATATTTATTTGTTTCCTTCTTCTGCTTATTGGACTTCATTTGCTCTACTTTTTCTAGTATGTAAGGGTGGAACTGAGATAATTTATTTACATGCTTTCTTATTTTCTAATATAATTAACAGTACTATAAATTTCTTTTAAAATAATGGTTTAGCCACATCTTACAAATTTTGATATGTTGTGTTTTAGTTTTCATTCAGTCCAAAATACTTTCTTTTTTCTCTTTACATTTCTTCTTTGATTGATGGGCTATGGGAAGTATGTAATTATGTTTTCAGATACTTGGGAATTTTCTATATATCTTTTGATTACTGACCTGTGATTTAATTCTCTTATGGTCAGAGAACATACTTTGTATGATTTTAATCACTTACATTTTTTGAGACTTGTTGCATGGTCAAGAATATGGTCTATCTTGATTAAAGTCTACTGTACATTTGAAAAGTATTTGTATTCTGCTATGGTTGGGTGGAATTTTCTATAAATGTGAATTAGATCAAGTTGGTTAATAGTGTTACTGATGTCTTCTATATCTCTAGTGAGTATTTTTGTCCTATAAATTCTTGAAAACATTTGTTATAATCTCTGACTATAATTTTGGATTTTTCTATTTATCTATCTATAATTTGTATTTGTTGTGATTCTATCACTATTTGCTGCTTGCATTTTGAAACTCTGTTAAGTTCATAAGTACTTAGAATTGTTTATTTCCTCTTGATGAATTGACCCCTTTCATGATGGAATACCCCTCAAGTATGCATGATTATACATTTTGCTCTGCAATCTGTTTTTACTGATGTTAATGTACCCACTGCAGCTTTATTTTGATTAACATTAACACAGTATACCTCTTTCTATCTTTTATACTTTTATCTTATATTTGTGTAAATACATACATACATATACACACTTAATGGAGACTCTTTTAGCTAGCATATGGTTGGGCCTTATTTCTTTAAGCAATCTAAAAAGTAAATTTTTGCATTTAATTTGGATGTTTAGATGTTTTTTATGTAATAACACTTAATGATTGTTAATACATGTCTACTGATTGTATATATCATCTTGCTATTTGTGTTTCACTGGTACCATGTATTTTGTATTCCATTTTATTTATTTTATTTTTCATAAGGTCTGTTTTTTATTTCAGCATATTACAAGGGTACAAATGTTTAGGTTATGCATATTGCACTTGTCCAACCTGAGTGAGAGCTTCAAGCATGTCCAACCCACAGATGGTGCACACTGCACACATTAGGTGTGTATATACTCATCCTTTCTGTCCCCTTCCATCTGCCCAACATCCGATGAATGTTATTATTATATGTGTATTCCATTTTAAATCTGTTTTCTTCCTTCTTCCGGATTACTTGAGTAATTTTTATAATTTCATTTTCTTTCATTTTTGTACTAGTTATAACTACCTATTTTATTATGTGTATTATTTTAAGGTTTATAGGACACATGGATAACACACCATAATGTACCTTCAAATGATAATATACAACTTAACATATAGCATAAAGGCCAAATAAAAATATCTTTCATTTTCCCTTCTTGGTCTTTGTGTTATTTTTATTACACATTTGACTTTTACATATATTTAGAATCCTACAATATTTTATTGTTATTTTTACTAGCAATGATTATCTTTTTAAGATATTAAACAATAAGAAAATTTCTTTGCATTTAGGCCATTTTTATTATGTCATTACGATTTCTGATGCTCCTTATACTTTTGTGTAGAAATACATTTCCATTTGTTATCATTTTCCATTACACTGAAGGATTTCCTGAATATTTATTGTAGTACAGATTTACTAGTGACTAATTCTTTCAGCTTTTGTATGTGTAAAAAAGCCTTTATTTCATTTTTGTTTTTAGAAAGATAGCTTAAATGCATCCGAATACCAGCTTATTTGTTTTTTCTTTCAGTACTTTAAAAATGTCAATCTACTATCTTTTAACTTGCATTGTTTCTGACAAGAAATCTGTTACTGTCATTCTTATCTTTGTTTTTCCATATATAATGTACCTCTTTTCTTCTGGATCTTTTTAGGGTTTTTGTTTGGTTTGGGTTTTTTTTTTTTTTAAACTGCTGGTATTAAGCAATTTTATGATAATGTGTCTTGATGTCATTTTCTTTTTTCATATATCTTATAGTTGAAATTCATTAAGATTATTAGATATATGGATTTATAGCTTTCACTGAATTTTAAGAAATTGATGGTCATCAGATAACTTGAAACCTCAACTACATCTGCAAAATCCTTCTATTGCTTGTGATAAAATATATCCTAAATCTGAACATATTATTCCATCATATTCACATGTCACACCCATATTCAAAGGGGTAAGATTACACAGGGTGTATACAGCAGGGGGCCAGAATCTTGTGGACCATTTCAGAATCCTGCTTGCCACACTTCAGTAGGTTTAGAGCACCATTTAATCTAGAGCTAATTTTCCTCAGTCCTGAAAAAATATCTTTGTTAGTATTCTAACCAATGCCTCTTTTATTATCAGATTTTCCACTCTCACTTTTGGGAACAGGAGCTTTTCCTGTCTAGGTGTGATTTCCAGACACTGTTCCTTATATTCCTTTCAAATGATTTTTGTCTCTGGTCCCAGTTGATATCCTCATATGCATATGATAATCAACATTCAACTGCATATTGGGGGGCGGGTGGGAATTCTGTGCAGCTCGGGAGTTCTTCCTCTGTGCATCTTTCTCCTGGCCAGTACTCTGCACAGCAAACTCTTTCCACCTTGGTTTTTCTGGGCTAAACTGAGGGATACCTAAAAACTTTTCCTAGGCAACAAAATGAAACAATCATAGCGCCTGTCTCTTTTGTTTAGCCATCTCTTATGGACCGTTTATATTTGTTGTCTGATTTCAATGACTTTGGTGCTATATTTTTTGATATATTTTCTCTGATTCTTTTAGATGATGCAGGTGGGAGGGCAAATCTGATCCCTGTTACTCCACCTTGACCCAAAGAGGAGTGTCCCTCAATTTTCTTATGACTGGTGTTGCTACCTTTTTTCTTTCCTAATTCATAATTCTGTCAAAATTGTCTCACCACTCCCCAATCAAAAACTTTTCATTGGCCCATCATGGCTTCATAATATATCCTTAATTCCATAGCTTAACATTTGAGACTCACTTATGTTCCATTCACACAATTTCTGAATTAATCTCAAAAATGATTCTCCTTCAAAACATCAAAATGGACTTTATAGTTAAGTAACTCTGTACCTTCCTGCATTCTAGTTCCTTCATGTTATTAATGATGCTTAAAATATTCTCTCTTCACCATCCCACCCCTTAATGTTGCAAGACTTTCAAGACTTTCTTTTACACTTCTAATGCTGCTTACACCAGGAATTCTTTCTTGATTTTACCAGGCCTTTTATTGTTATTATTATTACTTACCTATGTTGAGGCTGAGAATCTCTTAATGGCACATCAACATTATATGTTATGTAGCCCGTCTAGTGTGTATGGAGAATTTACCCTCTTAGAGTAAAAAGCTTTTAAGATCAGTGAACAAATCATTCTTATTTTTGTATCCCCTCTCCACCACATACATATACTCACAAAACTTCTAATTAAGTCTTTTACCCCTGTATGTGCACAGTAATATTAAAAGAGAAAGGAGGACTACCTCAGATCAATCATGTTCTCAACTACAGGTGACCATATACTTCTGAATAGTTACATTATATTTTAGTTTACTGTATGGCAGTGATAAAAGAGTACAAGTTGAATGAGGAAATAATTACTTTTCTATTTCTGTCAGATGGCCTGGAGGAAATATCACAAAAGATATAGCACTCAGAGGGAGTAACTCCACTGAATAAACTGTTTGCTAAGACATGACAGTCTGCTTCTGCTAATATATCTTTAAACAGTTCCTTGAAAGTAAATAAGTTAATTTTTGCTGTAACCTATAATATACCAATTTTCCAATAAAAATGCTCATGTGGGCAGAGAGAGGTGGTGGGTGGCACACATGTAACAAAATCAAGTCTAGACATTAATTCTAGGTATATTGAATTGTGAGACAATTATGGAATGAAACACCCTATGGAGGGGAGAAATGAGGGAGCCATGAAGGGCTATAATAAGATATGTGCTAACTAATAAGCCAAACTATAATTTAAAGACAAGATGAGATAATGACATGTTCTGGTATATGTGTGTGTGTGTGTGTGTGTGTGTGTGTGTGTGTGTGTGTGTGTGCATATTTAACATTTTACTAAGGCTAAGTGCTAAAGAATATGAATAGGATCTTATATGATTCTTACGTATAAGAATCTTTGAAATTAAAACATCACCTGTAAATATTTTTTTCTTAAAATTACAGTGCATTTTTCTTCCATCTCATTAGTATATTCTCATTACAGTTCCAGGTGCTGAAAAAAGTCAAATACAATGAAACCTTACCAGTCAAAGCACAGGAGATATTCAGTGAGCATGTACCATATTTGTAATTAAACACAAATTAGCTAGAATAAGGAATCTCAATTAGATATTCATTTTAACTTTTGATTGCTTTTCTATTTCTACTTTAAAATATATGTAGTCTAGGAATACATTTGTCTTCAAGAATTCTGTGCATAGAAATACGGGTAAGGCCCTGAGCTGGCCTTTATGGCATATTGTTGGAGACAGAAAATTCCAAGTTCAGCAGCAGATGCTACTTGTCAGATGGCATTAGATATTCACAGACTGTGTTTTTTGTCAACCCATCTATTATCTCCGCCACATCATCTTGATGAAATCCATTCATCAAACAAATTATCTACTAAAAGGTGATCTTATTTAACTCTTAAGGAGGAGATGATCCTATTCAGGTACAACTGTCTACTGGAATTGTTATTTATTATTTTGTGAGAGCAAGCTATTAAAAATATAATCTAGAATTCCCCAGATTGGTATATATCTGGCTTCTTATTAAAATGGAATTCCCTGGAATCCACCTCAGTCCTACTAATTTAGATTCTCTGATGATAGAAACCTAGAACTTGTTTTTGCAAACTATCTAGCTGATTCTAGAATCACTGTTCTGAGGGTAGAGAAATTTGGTTGCTCTAATTTTTATCATGTGAGGGAAACTTTATTAAATGACAAATTATTTCAAGATAGATATTGTTATAAAACAATACAACTCACATTTATTGATTAAAAATATGCAAAATACTTGAACTTCTGTGGAGGGCACAGAGATGACTAAAATGTGGTACTACTTAAAGCACTAGATGAGTTCCAGATGGGAGTGATTAATGTCACTTGGAGAGAATAGAGGTATATTTCTCAGAGAGTGCCCTTGAGCTGAGAATTGAAATACAAGGTAGAATTTAATAGAGAAAAGAGGAGAGATGATGCATTCTGGGTGAGAGAACTGCTCAGGGCAAAAGCAGAAAGATGTGATTGAGGCATAATTTGTTCTGGAAAATAAGATGGGTGCATGGTGGGACTTGAACTTAGCAAGGAGAGGAAGGATGTTCTCTTTGTCAGCCCCTTGCAGTTTTTTTCTGGTGCGTGGCCCTTCATTGCCCTTTTATTGAATATTTACTAAGTGAAACTGAATGTAGTGCTAAGTATTTAACCTAATTTTCACTTTTTACACAGATGTGATTTAATATTAATATAATAAATGACTAGAAGGGGGTTCACAAGTTTAAAGATGTCCACCCAAACTTCATTTCAACCAGTAAGCCAGGTTCAGTGGATGGAAACAGATTTTTCCTGCAAAAAATGAAGACCTGCTAAAGAGTTGCAGTTGTCACTCATATCTATCTGATTCTACAAAAGAATTTAAAGTATGTATGAAATTCACGATAGTGACTTTCACATCCAAGAGATACCTGCATGTATAGTTTATGCACATCATTGTAAAAAGTGTGTTGAATCCTTTCCAGTATTTCTGTTTTTTCTCTTCTTCCCCTCCTGTTTTTCCAGTGTCCTTGAAACTGAGTTCCTTCCTTCTCTATAGAGATGTACATATGTAAGACTATACACATATATCTTGTGGTAGACAGAATAATGGTCTTCCTTCCTTTCCCACCCTCAAAGATGTTTATATCCTAATCTCTGGAAGCTGTGAATATGTTACTTTACATGGCAAAGTGACTTTGCAGATATGATTAATTTATCTTGAGATGAGGGTATTATTCTGAATAATCTGGGCAGACCCAATGTTATTAGAAGGATTTATAAGATGAAGGCAAGAGGGGCACAGTCAGAGAAGAGATGTAACAATGGAAGGGCATTTGGAGTGATGAACTGTGAAGATGGAAGAAGAAGCCTTGAGGCAAGGAATTCAGTTGCCTTTCTACAGCTACAAAAGGCAAGAATATGTATTCCCCTAAAGCCTCCAGACACACAGCTCTGTTGATACCTTGAATTTAGCTCATAAACCCATTTTGGACTTCTGACCTCCAGAACTATAGGAGAATAAATATGTGTTGTTTCAAGCCTCTAAACTTGTGACACTTCATTCTGTTAGCAATAGAAAACTAATACATATTCCAAGGCATATAAGTACCTTCTAAGGGAGAGAGTTCAAAGTAGCACTAATCCCAGCCAGAATGTGCCCATCTCCTTCCCTTCTGTGAAGTCATTCAGAAGTAATGCATTTCAAGTGTGCACTTAGGAACTTTGCACTGAATGATTAAGATCCACTTACTTTGCTTGCTTTGGCTGCCAGACTGGCCTGGAAGCTGTCTCACCCAAGATGGCCCAGAAAATTGTGGAGGAGCCAAGGTCCTGGGATCTTTTTTGCAATGTCAATTTCAGATTTGCATGTTTCTTGGCAAGATCATTGTAGTGCAGATGGCCTATCCACGCAGAAGTTGTTCTCTTTGTCCCACAGCACCTAATTCATATTGCTGTGTATAGCTTGCCCTTAGGGTTCCTAGCAATTAAAACTGCCATTCTCCCATTTGAGTACTCTTGTATTGTAACAACAGCTGTTCTCCAACTTCTGACTACATGGCAATGTTTGTAAATGAGTGTGTGTGTGTGTGTGTGTGTGTGTGTGTGTGTGTGTGTGTCCCTTTTTGATTGCAGGTTTAGTTTTAAAAGTCAGTTAAGTGATGAGGTTCTCATACTATACATTCTAGCTAAGAGGTCATCTCCCATTCTCCCCCTAGTCCTCTCCAGAAATGTTATCTCAAGGTTAACCATGCATTCACTGGGCCCTCTGGATTTCTTTCTACCACATATCCATTGGCAGCATCAAACCTTTTTTATACTCTCTTCTGGCTCACACGTGATGGTTCACCAACCAAAGGGAAAGACCTAATTGTGGTTTTGTGGCTCACAGCTCTCCTTATTAAGCTAATGCCATCTCTCTTCACAACAGTGGCAATTAAAACCAGGAGAGTGCCAGAAGTTCCCCTGGGTTCACGAAGCCTGCAAGCCCAGATAAGCTTAATTATCAGGCAATGCCCACTTTCTGAGAAGCGGAAATTGAAGTAACACTGAATTAATGCTGAGACTAAAATTTAGAAACCTTCCGGAAGAAGGCATAGGATCTTACTGCCTGCTAAGCGGTCTTTGTTTTGTCAAGTTTACTTATTGTTATATGTCATATGTTGTTGTCATATAAGTAACCTAAGTGATTTATAGAATGGATTATTTCATAATGGAATTATCTGTTACATGGAAAAGTCCAATCCTGCTGACTTTATAATATCTTATAAAAGAGCAATAGTTGACTGTGGATCTCTTATTTTGAGCTGTAAGCTGGATATTGGGTTTGCTCTTATATTATTTGTATAACAGGAAAGGGTATTATATCCACTTCATCGTTTTGTTTTTTTCTACTCCTTACTCCTGGTTGACCCAGTGATGGGGATGAGTTAACAAAAAGTAATGATAGTCTTAGCCATAATAGTTTATCATGTATTTATGGTAGGCAGTAATTAAAAGTGAGAGTTGGGGGGGTGCAGGTGGTAGGCTTCATTAGTCTTATAGATGATGTTCTGAAGAATAGGAAAGATGCCTCCTTCAAAAATGGACACTGAGGACTGACTATTGTCCTTTCAGTTAATAGGACTTTGGGAAACTCAGGAAGGACTATAGGAATAGGTCAGAGGTCCAGCAGGGACAACCAGAAGAAGATGCTCATCAAAGGCTCGCTGTAAATTAACTACAAGATGACCATTATGAGAAGATTAAATATTATTCACCAGCTCCTTATATATTTGTGTCAGACTGAGAGAAAGAGAATTCTCTCTCTCTCTCTCTCTCTCTCTCTCTCTCTCTCTCTCTCTCTCTCTTCCTCTAGAGACAGGATCTTATTCTGTCATCTAGGTGGAGTATAATGATGCAATTATAACTCACTGCAGCTTCCAAATTCTGGTTAAAGAGATCCTCCTGCCTTAGCCTCCCAAGTAGCTAGGACTACAGGTGCATGCCACCACACCCAGGTAATGTTTTCTTATTTTCTGTAGAGATGAGATCTTGCCATGCTGCCCAGGCTGGTCTGGAACTCCTGGCCTCAAGTGATCATCCTCTCTTGGCCTCCCAAAATACTGGGATTATAGACAGGAGCCACCACACCTGGCCTAACACTATCACTCTTAATGGCATATCACAATCTCTCCTAGTCCTCTTAAAAGCCTTCCAGGAGTTGAGCAAGAGTGAGGGATCACAAATAAAATATTATAAGGCCCATTTCTAATTTAGTGATTGTCTCTCTCAAATAAACATAACACCAAAAAGTCAAAAGAAACCAATTTTTTTTTATAAATTAACTATCACTGAGTGATCTACATTTATTTTTTATTTTAGTTTTTTTTTTATTTCAACATATTATGGGGTTACAAATGTTTAGGTTACATGTGTTGCCTTTCCCCCCTTTCCCTCCTGGAGTCAGATCTTCAAGTGTGCCCATCCCCCAGATGGTGCACATCGTATTCATTATGTATGTATATACCCATTCCCTCCTCCCGCCTCCCACCTGCCCAATGCCTAATAAGGTTATTCCTATATGTCCACTTAGGTGTTGATCAGTTAACACCAATTTGCTTGTGAGTACATGTGGTGCTTGTTTTTACATTCTTGAAATACTTCACTTAGTAGAATGGGTTCCAGCTCTATCCATGAAAATATAAGCAGTGCTATATCATCATTGTTTCTTATAGCTGAATAGTACTCCATGGTATACATATACCATACTTTATTAATCCACTCATGTATCGATGGGCACTTGGGTTGTTTCCACAGCTTTCCAATTGTGAAATTGTGCTGCTATAAACATTTGAATGCAGATGTCTTTTTTATAGAGTGTCTTTTGTTCTTTAGGTAGATGCCCAGTAATGGGCTTGCTGGATCAAATGGTAGATCGATTTGTGTTGCTTTAAGGTGTCTTCATATTGCTTTCCACAGAGGTTGAACTAGTTTGCAGTCCCACCAGCAGTGTATGAGTGTTCCTATCTCTCCGCATCCACACCAACATTTATTGTTTTGGGACTTTTTGATAAAGGCCATTCTCACTGGAGATAAGTGATATTTCATGGTGGTTTTGATTTGCGTTTCCCTGATAATTAGGGATGTTGAGCATTTTGTCATATGTTTGTTGGCCATTAGTCTGTCTTCTTTTGAAAAGTTTTTGTTCATGTCCTTTGCCCACTTTTTGACCTACATTTAAAAGGCTTTGCTCTGGTACTATCAGATTTGCAGTTCTGATTTACTTAGTAAAATATAGTCCATCCCATTCAATCAAAATCCTATAAAAAGGGTTTTTGTGTGGCTTCAATATGGACTCATTCTAGAGTGAGAATGATAAAGACATCAAAATAGCTAATTTTAAGAGGGGGGAGGAAGGATATATTATAATATAATTACCTGAGGAGTTATCAGTCTCATTCTCACCTTCCTCACCATTCTTTTCTAATATACTCTATGGAGTTATGAGAATTGTGTACAGTTTGAGAAAACTACAGAAGCAAATGACATTTCCCTGGGTTTCACCTCTCTTGAGAACCCCTGCAGTTGAAACATTAAACAATTATTAGGCAATAGGATAATATCTTACTCTGGGTTTAATCTCAGTTTCTTTATCCTTCCTTGCTTTCTCCCTGGAATATATGTGATGGCAAAGTAGTAGAAATTATAAATGAGTCTGTAAATTCAAATTTTTAGTATCCAGTAGCTACTTTCAGAGCTAAAAGCTTTAAATACATTAATATGAAAGGAATACATTTACTAATTTTAAAATTAATATACTAAAATAAATTTATTTATTGAATATGTTATATAGTAAATTCTTTGCTAGATTATTCTTATATACTATTTTATTTAACCCTCAAAATAACCATTTATATTATATGATGTTACTATTTAAAATTATGTTCCCTTTATTCTTAACATAAAAGTAATGTATAGTCATTATAAAATCTCAGAAAAACACAGATGAATATAATGAAGAATATAAAAATAATCCATAATGTTAACACTCAGTTATAACTACTGATAACATTTGGCTTATATTTATATGTGTGTTTAAGTATATTGTAACCCATATAAAAATGAATATATAATGTAAGTACAATAGTTATGAACCATAAACATGACATAAAACACTTAACAAGATACAGCCAAATGTTAACATATATTAAGATTGCAGATTATTGTAGTGGTATCACATTTTCTCTTGGAGCTTTCCCTTAATAATATCCAAACTGGGTCCAAGTTTGAACGTTTGCCTTTGCAGTGACTGCCTCTCCCTTCCAATTCTTTCCTACTATTTCCACTCAAGGATGCTTGCAAAGCTAGGCACAGTGTAGGTTCCCCTAACTTTTACCACCTATTTTCAAAGAATTTGACTTCATATTACATTGGCATTAGATTTACATGTGATTAAATATTCAATAAGTAAGATTGTTTTTGCACTTACATGGTGTCTCATTTTTATGACATTTGATCATTTGTTTACCTACTCTCATATTGTTAATTTAGTCTCTTTACAAATTTTGTTATTACAAGTAGTACTGTGATGTACATACTTTTGTATAAGTCTTTGTATGCATGTCAGATTTTGTCTTAGGATAGATTTCTGGAAGAGAAAACACTGAAACAAAGTGTTTTCATTATTCTATAGCTCATAATATGGATTGGATAATTGTTTCTAGAAATATATCACTGTATAAATCCACCAGCAGTTAATGACAGTGCTTATCCTATTGCATTAGCTAACGCATGACAACATCATTTAAAAAGTATTCATTTTCTAATTAGATAGACAAAAAGAATAATTACTTATGAAAGATTTAGTATGGTGGTTAATGCTAGGCTGTGAAAATAACAAAATTTACAAATGGGAAGACTTGGAAAATTTTAAGCATAGTTTCTTCTTTAAAATGGGGAAATATACCTTACTTCGTAAGGTTGATGTATGAAATTAATTGATTTTTTAATATAAATCATATAATTTAGTACCTAGTTAGTAGTAAATACTCCTCAAATGATAATTATTTCAGTGGATTTATTATTTTATTGAATTATGTACATAAAATTTTGAATTATATGATTGTCAGTGAACTTTAATTGTATTTATTAGTAACAAAGTTGAACATTTCTATATAAACTTATCAGACATGATATGTTATTTGCTTATTTTCTTTTAAATTTCATTAATGAAATTGCTATATATCAAGGTTATAAACATGCTAATCTGGGAACATTATTTATTTATTTGCCTTTTTTGAGTATTAATAATATATTGTGGGGATACAGTGTATTTGAATTTATTCTTATTATTAGTTCAATAGATTTACAGGCTACAAGTGTTTTTTGTTATATGAATGACTTATATAGTGATGAAGCCAGGGCTTTTAGTATACCTGTCACCAGAATAGTGTACATTATATCCAACAGATAATTTTTGATCACTTATCCCCTCCCATCCTCCTCCTTTCTTAGTTTCCAATGTCCATTATACCACTTTATGACCATGTATACTCATTGTTTAGCTCCCACTTATAAGTGAGAACATTTGTCATCTGTTTTTCAATTCCTGAGATACTTCACTTAGGATAATGCTCTCTAGCTCCATCCAGATTGCCAAAAGACATTATTTCATTCATTTTACAGCAGAGTAGTACTCTATGATATATCCCATTTTCTTTATTCACTTATTAGTTGATGGGCACTTAGGTTGATTCCATACCTTTGCAATTGTTAACTGTGCTGCAATAAACATTTGAGTGTGAGTAGCTTTTCGATATAAAGATTTCTTTTCCTTTGGGTAGATATCCAGTAGTGGGATCATTGAATCAAGTGGTAGGTCTACCTTTAGTTCTTTGAAGAATCTCTATGCTGTTTTCCATAAAGGTTGTACTAATTTACATTCCTACTAACAATGTATAAGTGGATGCTTTTCACTGCATCCATGCCATCATCTATTGTTTTTTGACTTATTAATATTAAGTTTTTAAGCATGAAATGTCCAATTTCCTTAAGTACTAAGTTTGACAGTTGATATATCTGATATTTCACTTTGACACTTGTTTTATGTTTATTGTAAAGATACACCTTCAGTCTTTCAGATTCATGTTTTGGCTTGTGATTATCTTAAAAAAATTTTTTAGAGAAATTTTATGAAACCATGAATAAGTCAAAAATTGGTGTTAGTTTTGAATATGAGTTCCATTGTGGAACTAACTAATGCAGCAAAGACAGCTCGAATTTAATGAAGTGTTTGGACAAGTTGTAGGTAAAGAATGAATTCTTGGCCGGGCGCTGTGGCTCACGCCTGTAATCCTAGCTCTTGGGAGGCCGAGGCGGGCGGATTGCTCAAGGTCAGGAGTTCAAAACCAGCCTGAGCGAGACCCCGTCTCTACTATAAATAGAAAGAAATTAATTGGCCAACTGATATATATATAAAAAATTAGCCGGGCATGGTGGCGCATGCCTGTAGTCCCAGCTACTCGGGAGGCTGAGGCAGAAGGATCACTCGAGCCCAGGAGTTTGAGGTTGCTGTGAGCTAGGCTGACGCCACGGCACTCACTCTAGCCTGGGCAACAAAGCGAGACTCTGTCTCAAAAAAAAAAAAAAAAAAAAAAAAGAATGAATTCTTTTCAACAATCCCAAGTATTTGGCACAATGATTGGATAAAGATGAAATGCCAAAACACAGTCCAAAACCAAATATTTGTTTAAAAAAAGCTAACGGTGTCTGGTGGTCCAGCACTGGTATTATCTACTACACCTTCATGAAACTTAGCCAATCGATTACAGTGGATGTATACTGCAAACAGTTGGATAAAATGATGAGGATGCTTGCAATTAAGCAGCTAAGATTTGTCAATAGAGACAGGCTGATCCTCTTGTTCAACCACATGTTGCATAAACAATGCTGCTCAAACTACAGAGGCTGGGCTTGGAAACTCTCTCCCATCCACCATATTCATCAGACCTTGCAACAAGTACCACTTCTTTCAGGCTTTGGACCACTTCTTGCAAGGAAAGATATTCACTTCTCAACAAGCTGTGGAAAACACCTTTCACAATTGCATTTCCACTTGCTCTTCAGGCTTCTTCACTGCTGGCATAAGCAAACTACCATTAAGGTCTAAAAACTATGTTGATAGTTTAGGAGCATACTTTGATTAATTTACTGCTTCTTGTTTGAAATATAATAAACTACACTTTTGATTCAAAACCAGACCTTTCATATTTAATGACCTAATACCAATAGCCATTCTGGCAGGTGTACATTGGTAACTAATTGTAGTAAAAACTTGCATTTCTCTGCTAATTGCTAATGTTGGGCATTTTTCATATGTTTGTTGGTCCATCTGTCTATCTTGTTTTGAAAAACTAAAACTCTTCATGTCTTTTACCCACTTTCTGATGGGATTATTTGTTTTCTCTTACTGATTTATTTGAGTTCTCTGTAGATTCTGGATATAGGTCCTTTGTCAGATATATAGTTTGCAAATATTTTCTCCCACTCTGTAGGTTGTCTATTTACTCTGTTGATTATTTCCTTTGCTGTGCAGAAGCTTTTTGGTTTAATTAAGTCCCATTTATTTATTTTTGTTGTTGCTGTATTTGCTTTTGAGGCTCTTTATCATAAAGTCTTTTCCTAGGCCAATATCCAGCAGAGTTTTTCCTATATTTTTTTCTAAAATATGTAGGTTTCAGATCTTACATTTAAGTCTTTAATCCATCTTGAATTAATTTTTATATATGGTGAGAGATAAGGTCTAGTTTCAATCTTCTGCATGTGGCTCTCCAATTTTCCCAGCGTCCTTTATTGAATAGGACATCCTTTCTCCAGGGTATATTTTTATCTGGTTTGTCAAAAATCAGTTGGTTGTACCTATATAGCTTCATTTCTGGGTTTGCCATTCTGTTTCACTGATCTATATGTCTACCTTTATAGCAATATCATACTATTTTGGTTACCACGGCCTTGTAGTATAATTTGAAAACAGGTAATGTGTGTGATGAGTCCATATTTATTCTTTTTGCTTAGGATTGCTTTGGCTATATGAAGTTTTTTGTGGTTCTGTATAAAATTTAGGATTGTTTTTTCTTGTTCTTTGAAAAATTACATTGATATTTTGATAGGAATTTCATTGAATCTAAATCACTTTGGGCAATGTTGACATTTTAACAATGTTGATTCCTCCAATCCATGAGCATGGGACCTTTTTTCATTTATTTGTGTCTTATATTAATGTAATTTCTTTCATCATTATTTTGTAAATTTCCTTCTAGAGATCTTTCATGTCCTTAGTTAACTATTTCTAGGTTTTTTAAATATCTTTGCAGCTATTTTTAAAGGATGTTGAGTTCTTTATTTGACTCCCAGCTCGACTGTTATTAGTACATAGAAATGATACTGATTTGTGCACATTAATTTCATAACCTGAGACTTTGCCAAATTCATTTATCAATTCTGGGAGTCTTTTCAGAGCAGTGTTTAGGTTTTTCTAGATATAAGATTATATCAGTAAACAGGGATAGTTGGACATCCTCTTTCTCAGTTTGGGTACCACTTATTTATTTCTCTTGCCTGAATGCACTGGTTAGAACTTCCAGTACTATGTTGAACAGAAGTGGTGACAGTAGGCATCCTTGTCTTGTTTCAGTTCTTAGACAAAATGCTTTCAATTTTTTTCCATTTAGTATAATGCTAGATATAGGTTTGTCATATATGGTTTTTATTATTTTTAGGTATGTTCCTTCTATGCCTAGTTTGTTGAGGGTTTTTATTATAAAGGAGTCTTGGATTTTTATCAAATGCTTTTTCTGTATCTATTGAGATGATCATATAGTTTTCTTTATAATTCTGTTTGTGGTGAATCATCTTTATTGATTTGCGTATGTTGGAGCTTCCTAGCATGGCTGGGATAAAACCACTTGATTATGGTAAATTATCATTTTCACATGCTGTTGGATTCAGTTTGTTATTATTTTGTTGAGGATTTTTGCATCTTTGTTCATGAAGGTTATTGTTTTGTAGTTTTCTTTTTCTATG
The DNA here is from genome assembly GCF_040939455.1 of Microcebus murinus. NCBI lineage: Eukaryota > Metazoa > Chordata > Mammalia > Primates > Cheirogaleidae > Microcebus > Microcebus murinus. Next base: position 57,986,525 of record NC_134105.1, on the reverse strand, counting down.
TGTGTCCTATCATGGCTTTGTATCAGAGTGATACTGGCCTCACAGTATGAATTAAGGAGAATTTCCTCCTTCCTGATGCTATGAAACAGTGTCAGTACAATAGTTGCCAATTCTTTGTAGATCTTGTAGAATTTGGCTGTGAATCCATCTGGTCTTTGAGTCCCTTTTTTTTCTTTCTTTTTTTTTTTAATGGGTTTTTTATTATTGTTTCAATCTCCCTACTCATGGGTCAGTTCAGGATTTCTATTTTCCTGATTCAAGTTTGGGAGGTTGTATGTTTCCAAAAATTTATCCATATCTTCTAGATTTTCTAGTTCTTGCGTGTAAAGGTTTTCATAGTAATCTTGGATGATATTTTGTATTTCTATGGTACCAGTGATAATGTCTCCTTTTTCATTTCCAATTGAGCTTATTTGAATCATTTTTCTTCTATTCTTGGTTAATCTAGCTAATGACCTATTAATTTTATCTTTTCAAAGAACCAGCTTGATCCTTTGTATTGATTTCTTGATTTCAGTTTTATTTAGTTCTTCTCTAATCTTTATTTCTCTTCCCTGTTAGTTTTGGGTTTGCTTTGTTCTTTTTTTTCTAGATCCTTGAAGGGTAATATTAGGTTGTTAATTTATGATCTTTTTGCAGTTTTTATGTAGGCATTTTGTGCTATTAACTTTGCTTTTAGACCCGGTTGCTGTATCTCAGAGATTTTGGTAGCTTGTGCCATATTTGTCATTCAATTTGATAACTTTTTTTATTTTTGCCCTGATTTTGTCCTTAACCCAAGGATAGTTTAGCAGTAGGTTGTTTAAATTCCACATATTTGTGTAGTTTTGAGAGTTCCTCTTGGAACTGATGTCTAGTTTTATTCCACTGTGGTTTGAGAAAGTATATAGTATGATTTTGATTTTTCTTAATTTATTGAGACATTTTTGTACAACATATGGTCTATCTTGGAAAGTGTCATATGTGCTGATGAGAAGAATGGATATTTTGTAGTTTTGGGGTAGAACTTTCTGTACATATCTGTTAGGTCTGTTTGTTCTAAAGTCCCATTTTAAGTACAGTGTTTCTTTGCTAATTTTCTGCCTCAATGATCTGTCTTATTTTGTAAGTGGTTTTGTAAGTGGATTGTTGATGTCCCTGGCTATTATGATGTTGCTGTTTATTTATTTCCTTAAATCTAGTAGTATTTGTTTTATGAACCTGGGAGCTCCTGTATGAGCTACATATACATTAAGTATTGTTATATCTTCTTGTTGAATTGATCATTTTAAAATTATATAAGGACTATTTTTGTCTGTTTTTAGTATTGTTGATTTAAAATCTATTTTATCTGATATAAGAAAAGCTATTTCTACTTGTGTGGAATTATTTCTATTTGTGTGGAAATTTTTTTCCCTTCCTTTATCTTCAGTCTATGAGAATCTTTATTAGTTAAATCAGTTTATTAGACACAGCATATATTTGAGTTGTGTTTTTAAATACATTCTTCCATTTTTTATATATTAAGTGGGTCATTTTGACTGTTTACTTTCAATGTTAATATTTAATATTGGTATATGAGTTACTGTACCAGTTGTGACATTGATTACTACCTAGTTGCTTTGTTTTCTCCCTTGTGTTACTATTTTATATAAAGCTGTGAGTTTTTACTTTTGGTTGTTTTTACAGTGGTTAGTATTGATTGTTCTGTTTGAGAATAGAGTACATTTAGGAATTTCTTATAGACAGGTCTAGTGGTGACAAATTCCCTTAGTATTTGCTTGTCTGGGAAAGACTTTATTTCTCCTTCATTTATAAAAGTTAGTTTTACCAGAATACAAAATTCTTGGCTGACAGTTATTCTGTTTATAAGGACTAAAGATAGTAACCCATTCCCTTCTGCCTTGTAAGGTTTCCTCTGAAAAGTATGCTTTTAGTCTATGAATTTTTCTTTTGTAAGTTACTCGATACTTTCATTTCATAGCTTGTAGAATTTTCTCCTTCACTTTGACTTTGCCAAACTGACAACCATGTGTCTTGGCAGGAAGTGAATGAAAAACTCACTAAATTGATAGAGAATTAAAAAAAATGCATTACAGAACTTTTGGAAATGAATCATTTAGTGAAGTAAAAAATATAGTAGAAAGTTTTAACAGAAGACTAGAACAAACAGAAGAAAGAATTTTAGAGCTTGAAGACAAGGCTTTTGAGTTAACCCATTCAGTCACAATGAAGAAAAATGAATCCAGAAGAATAAACAAAATTATCAAGAGTAATGGGACTATGTAATATGACTGAACATAAGAATTATAGGTATCCCTGAAGGAGAAGAAGAAAATGCTAAAAGTATGGAAAACCTATTTGAGGGAATAATAGAGGAAAATTTCCCAAGTCTTACTAGAGAGTTAGACATCCAGATACAAGAAGGGCATCAAACTTTTAGAATATTCATTGCAAGTGAGGTTTTGAATTTTATAGTAGTCAAATATTCTAATTTTTTCTAAGTTTTCTAAGTTTGTTCTATTGCTTTTACACTAAAAACTTTTCCATTGCCAGATTAGATGAACCTTCACTTTTTTATTATTGCTTCTTTTTCATTTGGTTGGCTGAAAATGTAATCAGAAGAGCAGCTAAAGTCTTATCAGGTATACATGTTCCATTCCTAAAATAAAGGGAGGGATTTGTACGTGGGTGGTTTTGTGCACATTTGGTACAAAATGAGAGGTAAAGGAGCATTTGAGGGGGAAGAAGAATGAGAAATTTAGTGCCCTCTATCTTCTTTTTGTACTTGCTTTATTTTTAATTTCCATCCCTAAATTTCTTCTGTATAGTAGTGAGGTTTCAGTAAGGATTAAGTTCATATTTATTTTTACCTCCTTTCCATCTTTCTTTCTGAGAACAGCTACCATTGAAAATTTGCAATACATTTCTTTATGAAGAAGTAAAGACATCAAGTCATTTTGGAATACATTTTTATTTTTACAAAGAACCACTCAATGGATGTTTTTAGTGTTGTAAATGGAAAGTAAGTGAACATCAATTAACCTTAGAGAAGATAATAAGTTATTTTTAATGGTTAAAGGAGCATATACAAATTTACATAGGAATTTTTGATCTTTGGTATCTTTTAGAGCCTCTGTAATGGGGTTAAATGGTACTACTGAAATCAACAATAGAAAAGCACACTAAGTTTCCCCAGGAGGGAACTATGAATTGACAAAAAAGGTCTTTAAAGGGGATCAAAGCTCACTTCCAGAGCTTACTGACCAGGAGGTAGAGATTGTTCATTTCAGGTTCAGAATGTCCTGAGAAATCCTTCCTTTGGAAAGTTATATTAGCATTATGAGTACACTTTGGAAATAATAGTTCTGTGTTTGAATAAAAAAAGAAAATAAAAAACATCTGAAACATTTAGAAAACAGAATTGTTTATCAGTAAAGAAGAGCTGTAGGTTGTATAAAAATAAAGCACACTGCAAGGTTCAGATATTAAAATCACTATAACTCAGTAATAAAAATATTACCAAAATATGACCAAGAAAATTTAAATTGAAAAACCAGAATTTGAGGAATAAATGAAAAAATGTATCTATATATATATGAAATACAATGAATTTATATATAAATATATAAATTTACACTAATATATTAATATATTATATATAAATATATATAAACTTAGATAGATAGATAGATCTTATGGAACAAGAAATAAATAAATGCCTATAACACATTACTATTAAAATATTTTCATAGTAAGTATTTATTATGTAACCAGTACTTACAACATTAAGTACTGTAAGTAGTACTTATGCCAATATAGCATATTAAGTATTATGGTTTCATAACATATTTTATTGTCTCCTGGATAAATTTTATTTCACAAATGCTCTTATTCTTTATAATGGGAATGGTTACATCTTTTATCATCTTTTATTTTTCTTGAAAAAATTGAACCCTTTTTTTTCTTAAAAAACATTGAGGAATCAGCACAAAACCATTACATATGAAAATATGACCAAAGAAGAAAGAAAACAAGCAAAGCAAGAAAAATAAACACTAAAAATAAAAACTCCACTGTAAATGCCATGAAAATTTTATGGAAAATAAGAAAACTATCTTCTAAATATATAATAAATGCATATTGTCAGCAAAAAGCAAAATAGTTTGACCTCTTCTGCCCACCTTTGGATATCTTTGATTTCCTTCTCTTATCTGATTGTTCTGGGTAGGACTCCAGCACTATGTTGAATAGAAGTGGTGATAGTGGGCAACCTTGTCTGGTTCCAGTTCTAAGTGGGAATGCTTTCAATTTTTTCCCATTCAGTATGATGTTGGCTCTGGGTTTGTCATAAATGGTTTCTATCATTTTAGGCAGGTCCTATCTATGCCTGTTTTGTTAAGCATTCTTATCATAAAAAGGTATAGAATTTTGTTAAATGCTTTTTCTGCATCTATTGAGAGGATCATATAGTCTTTCTTTTTGCTAAACCTCCAAAGATTCTCCCAAGAGACTACTGGAATTGATTCATAAATTCATCAAAACCTAATGTTGCAAAATCAATGTACACAAATCAGTAGTTTGTACATATGCCAACCACAGTCAGGCTGAGAACCAAATCAAAGACTCAATATCTTTCACAATATCAATGAAGCAAATAGAACACCCAGACATATATTTAATTAAGGAGGTGAAGGACTTTTCCTGGGAAACCTACAAAACACTAAGGAAGGAAATAACAGATAACATTAACATATGGAAAACCATACCACACAAATGTATCAGTAGAATCAACATTGCTAAAATGTCTATACTACCCAAAGTGATTGCAAGATTCAATGCAATCCCTATTAGAATACCAATGTCATTTTTCACAGACCTAGAAGAATTAATTCTTTGCTTTGTATGGAACCGAAGAAGACTCTGTATAGCATAAGCAACCTTAAGCAAAAAGAACAAATTGGGAGGCATCAATTTGCCAGACTTCAAGCTATACTACAACGCTACAGTAACCAAAACAGCAAGGCATTGGAACAAGAACAGAGAAATAGACCAATGGAACATGACAAAGAACCCACATATAAAAGCATCCTCATGTTGCCATCTGATCTTTGACAAAGCAGACAAAAACATACACTGGGGAAAAGAATTCCTATTCAATAAATGTTGCTGGTAAAATTGGATAGCCACATTTAGAAGAATGAAACAGGACCCACACCTCTCACCACTCACAAAAATCAACTCATGATGGATAACAGACTTAATCCTAAGGCATGAAACCATAAGAATTCTAGATGAAAATGTTGGAAAAACTCTTATAGACATTGGCCTGGGCAATAAATTTATGAAGATGATCACAAAGGCAATCACAGCAACAACAAAAATAAAAAAGTGGGACCTGATAAAATTCAAAAGTTTCTGCACAGCCAAGGAAACAATCATTAGAGTGAACAGACAACCTACAGAAAGGAAGAAAATATTTGCATGCTATACATCCAGTAAAAGACTAATAACAAGAATCAATAAAGAACTCAAGCAAATCAACCAGAAAAAATCAAGCAGCCCCATTAAATGTGGGCAAGAGACATGCATAAGAACTTTTCAAAAGATAGAGTTATGAACGACAAAAGATGATGAAATGCTGAACATCTGTAAACATCAGTGAAATGCAAATCACAACCACAATGAGATATCGATTAACTCCAAAGAGAATGCTTTTTATCGAAAAGTCCTCTAACAAAATATATTGGCATTGATGTGTAAAGATAGGAAAACTCACACACTGCAGGTGGGACTGCAAACTAGTACAACCTCTATGGGAAGCAGTATGGAGATATTGCAAAGAACCAAAAACAGAACTACCATTTGATCTGGCAATCCCACTATTGGGTATTTAGCCAAAGGGAATAAAGACATTCTATAAAAAAGACATCTTCATTGAAATGTTTATAGCAGCACAATTCACAATTAGAAAAATGTAGAAACAACCCAAGTGCCCATCAATACATGAGCGGATCAATAAAATGTGGTATATGTATGCTATGGAGCACCACTAATCTATAAGAAAAGGGGAACTAATACCTATTATATTAACCTGGATGGCGTTGGAGCCCATTCTATTAAGTGAAGTACTACAAGAATGGATAAACAAACACTACATGTACTCACTATTAAATTGGAACTAATTGATCAACACCTATGTGCACATATAGTAATAATGTTCATTGGAAATCAAAGGGGTGTGAAAGGGGAGGAAGGAATGGGAAAAATCACACCCAATAGGCACAGTGCATACCACTGGGGGCTGGGAATGGTACAAAAGCAATTTATGTAACCAAATCATTTGTATCCTTATAATATTCTGAAATTTAAACAAATGTAAGAAAAAAATAAAAGCTATTGTGATGAGTTCTAGCCATCACACATGCCATCACACATGTATATACATGCATACATATGGATATTATTCAAAAAATTTACTAAAAAAAGAAAATAATAGGTATCTTTGAAAGATAAGATGAATATAAGATGAATTATAGACTCCTTTATCCTTTGTCTTGTATTTCAAGATAATTGTGCTTGGAGCCAAGTAATATGCTGGGTAGAGCATAGATAGCTGTGTTAGACTGAAGAAATGACTAAAATATCAACTATATACAGGGGAATTAAGCAAACAAGTAAATATCCTGAAGACAATGCGAGCCAGGTTTCTGACTATCGGAAATTATAAGTCAGAAAAGATTAAATATGGGATAAGTCTTATAGCATTGAATGGGTTTGGAAATATTAGCATGAATTCAAGGTTTAATGTATTTAGATATATGACTATAGAAATAAATATGGGTGTATCTGTGTGTGTGTATGCATGTTTGTGTGTGGGTTCAAGAGAAAGAGAGGGGGGAAAGAGAGTTAAACATATATATATTTCCCTTGTTCTGCTGAGAGGTTCCAGACACAATGATAACTCTTTATCAATAAGCATATCTAGCACCAGATTTTAGTTTTGAAGTGCTATTTCCTCTGAAACCAACCAGGGCATCTTGGAAAAATATGTAAATCCAGGAATAAAAAAGTTAGGAAGTGTGCAAGGAATAATAAAGGGCAATTAACAGAACATAGTAGCCAGCTTAAATGATTTTCCAGTAGCCAAGTCTGAGACAATTTATAAATCCAAATAAATAATGATAATGAGAGCTTATATCCTTTTGAGTAAAATAGAAATTTATCAAATCACACATATATGAATGAGTGAATAAATAAATAAGATAGATGCAAAATCTCAGTCTTATAGCAAAATTCCATCTCACAAAAGTAAAAAGGGTGATGGAATTGTTAAATTGCATCTAGCAGCCATCAAAAGATTGAGTAAGACAAACAAGAATCATGAATGGATGCCAAAACTGATGGCTGAAAATTTGATGGGGGCAAAATATTTAAGGTTACAAGGTAATTTCCTATAAAATATTTATTGTGTATTAATTAATAAATGTAATGCTTTCAGTGAAATAAAGTGAGAGACATCATTTTCACCACTTGCTAAAAGTTAATATCACTGGTAGTGGGATAAACTGACATTATGTGTACCCTGATAGAATTGACTGAGAATAACTCACCGTAACTTTTTGGCATTCCTGCTAAAACATGTAGAAGTTGAGAGGAAACACAAGGCAAACCGAAACTTATAAACAATCTGCAAAATAACTTCCTTTTTCCACAAAAATATTAAGATTATAAAAGATGAGAAGATTGAGGAACAAATTAATAATGATGACAGTTAAAAACATATAACAACTAATCAGGTATGATCTTGTATTACATATTGGATCTACTGAGGCAGCACAAAATTTGAATACATCTCTGGATTGGAGGCAATAGTGTTATCAATGTTTATTTCTTGTTTTTGATGTTTTACTCTAGAAATACACAGAAATATCCTAGTTTAAAACAAATATGTTCCAAGGAGAATTGGGGCATCATGTCTGCAAAATTTATTACCAAAAATTTCAGAAATTTGAGAGTCAGAAAGAAAAAGAGAGAGAATATGATAAAATGTGAAAATCATAAAATATACTTGAAATTTATATAATAGTTCTTTGTACTATTTGTGAAACTTTTCTCAAAGTTTGAATGTATTTCAAAATGAAAAGTTTTAAAAAGTATAATAAGATACCACTACACACTTACTTGAATAGCTGAAACTAAAATGATTGAAAATATCACATACGGGTTAGAATGAGGAACAAAAGAAATTCTCCTACTTTGTTCATGAAAGTATAGAATTACATGAACATTCTGGAAACTGGAAGTTTTTCATAAAGGTAAACATTCCCCTATCTTTGTCCCACAAATGCCTCAAGTAGATGTTTACCCTAGAGGAAAAAAAAAACCCTATAATTCTACCAAAAGATGTGTACAAGAATGTTTGCACCAGCTTTATTGACAAAACCCAATGCAAAATTGTCAAAATAAGAACTGTGAAAAGTTTGGGATTTTACTGTACTTGCTATCTAAGTACTACTGCAGTCCCCAACCCCCGGCCTGGGGACCAGTACAGGTCACTGGGTGGGGGTGGGGTGCAGAACAGGAGATGAGTGGCAGGGGCAAGGGTGGGGAGCAAGTGAAGCTTCATCTGTATTTATAGCTGCTCCCCATTGCTGGCAGCCTCATCACCTGAGCTCCACCCCCCTAATTAAGTCCATACTCCTGTCTGCCCCACCCCCCTCAGTCTATGAAAAAATTGTCTTCCATGGAACTGGTCCCTGAGTCCAAAAAGGTTGGGGACCACTGACAGTTTCATAGATATTTGTAAGGGTACATGAGGCCTCTTGGACTTTGTGTAGTGAAATACGTACATTTTGAAGCCTGTTATGAATAGTGTGAAAAATATCCATGCCTCACTACATGGTTGTAGTTATTACCATTAATTCCTTTGTCCAATAACATTTATTGAGAACTATTATGTTCCAATACCACGTCGAGTTTTGTCAAGCCTCAGAGGCATGATTGCGTGGTTTATTTCAAATGATGTAAGCAAGCTGCTATGCCTAGAACATAAGAGGCATACTTGGCATACTTGGGAGGAGGGTTGGATAAAATTGAGAAAGAAAAAAAGAAGAGTGTTTGGGGGAAGGTAAATCAGTCCTGATAAATTAATGAATTATTTTTAGCAGTGGAGGGTGGAAATCAATCTGTTACTTTGAGGCAATTTATTTTAAAGAGTAATTCTAGGTTCATGAAGAGAACAGATAAGATTGAAACCAGGCCTCCATCTGAGAAGTGATTGCAGTTGTCTAGGTATGGAAATCAATGGTTCTTTTCCTTTATTTTCTAAAAAATAGGCTTTCCTTTGGCCCTCCCATCCCCTGGCATCTATTTTTGATATAAGACTAAATTTTTAACTATCCTTTTTTAATGCTTAGCACAGTTGATGAAATGGAAGGAAAGATCAATAACTGTTTCTTGATGAAATCTTGGGGTCATTTTGGGGTCTTTAGGAAATACAGTTTAGCTATAGCATAGTCAAGAGACTTTTGGAATGTTCTAATACAAGAGGTACAGAAAGCTAACCAATAAAATATACCTACGTCTTTTAACTGTTATAAATTGAAGAAATAATTTTCTCTGGAGTTCCTGTGGTATTGCTTTGGTCCCATTTGCCTCTTGCTGAATGACGTATATTAGTGCGATGAAGGATTTTGAAATTGTCTTCCTTATTGACCTCATTTTCAAGCCCTAGTTTTTCTTGAGTTCTTTTCCTTCCCAAAATAGTATATTTCAAAAATGCAATTGTTGTCTTGAAATTGTTACCACAGGGCTTGAAAAATTATCATCTTAAAACAAGTATGAGTAGCTTATATGAAATAGAAAGTGTAGGTTACTGTAGAAAATAATGTTGTGTTTTAAATCATCCAAGGATTTTTATTCTGTCGATTTTCCTTCCTCTCTTCTATATATTGAACCTGTCCTCAAATATTGGCTGCTCCAATTTCCCTTACTTTCCAAAAAAAAAAAAATGTGATTAATTTCATTTAATCAATAACCCCATGTTCTCAGCAATTCATTCATTCATTCATTCAAGATAGAATTGTAAACCCCACGTTCAAGGTATTTGGACTACATCAGCCAACAAAATAAAGCCCCAGCCCTCATGAAACTTTATTTTGGTGGAGAAACCAGCAATCAAGGAAATTAGGTAGAATAAATAAAATCTCTAAGAATAATGAACAGAATATGATTTTATTTTTTTGTTTGTTTTTTGTTTTTTGGGTTTTTTTTGAGACAGAGTCTCGCTTTGTTGCCTAGGCTAGAGTGAGTGCCATGGCATCAGCCTAGCTCACAGCAACCTCAAACTCCTGGGCTCAAGCGATCCTTCTGTCTCAGCCTTCCAAGTAGCTGGGACTACAGGCATGCGCCACCATGCCCGGCTAATTTTTTCTATATATATTAGTTGGCCAATTAGTTTCTTTCTATTTATAGTAGAGATGGGGTCTCGCTCTTGCTCAGGCTGGTTTCGAACTCCCGACCTTGAGCAATCTGCCTGCCTCGGCCTCCCAGAGAGCTAGGATTACAGGCGTGAGCCACCACGCCCGGCCCAGAATATGATTTTAGAAGGTGTCATTTGGTCTGAGAACCAAGTAACAAGAAGCTAGTAAGGATCATTAAGTTCAGGCTTGAAAGCGGAAAAAAGCTTAAAGTATTTTAGAAACTGAAAAGTCAGTGTGCCTAGCGTGAAACAAGAGAGGGAAGTGTGGTGTCAGGCAAGTTCAGAAGGATGAGGAGAGGGTATATTACCAGGGCTTTTTAGCCTGTGGTAAGATTTTTCTTCCAATTATTATGAAAAGCCATTGGGAAATTTTAAGCTGACTTTTCACTAATCTCATTTATATATTTAAAAGACAATACTTTGCCCTAAGCAAATGTGTTTTGTGGGTTGGCAGGATATTTGTCGTTTTGTAATTTTTCTATTGGTGGCTGAAAAGTATCAGAATGTGTTTGTATTTTGAAAATGTAATGTGAACACTGGAAAAATACTGAAAGCATATATTATAAACATATAATTAAGATATATTCATTGTGGTTTTGATTTGCATTTCCCTGATGATTAGAGACATTTAGCATTTTTTTCATATGCTTATTGGCCATTAGTCTATCTTCTTTTGAAAAGCTCTGTTCATATCTTTTGCCCATTCTTTAATGGAGTTGTTTGATATTTTCTTGCTGATTCTCTTGAGTCCTTTGTAGATTCTGGTTATTATCCCTTTATCAGATGTATAGCATGCAAATATTTTCTCCCATTCTGTGTGTTGCACATTTGCTTTACTGACTGTCTCCTTGGCTATGCAGAAGCTTTTAAATTTAATCAGGTCCCATTTATTTATTTTTGTTGTTGCTGTGATTACCTTTGGGATATTCTTCATAAATTATTTGCTTAGGCCAGTATCTAGAAGAGTTTTTCCAACCTTCTATTCTAGAATTATTATAGTTTCATGCCTTAGGTTTAAGTCTGTTATCCATTGTGAATTAAAAGTAGTAAACTAATATCTGTCATAACAACCTGAATGGAACTGGAGACCATCCTTTTAAGTGAAGTATCACAAGAATGGAGGAACAAAAACCATATGTACTTCCTACTAAATTGAAACTTATGGATCAACACTCATATGCACATATGGCAGTAAAATTCACTGGAAACCAAGCAGGTGAGAGGAGGAAGGAGGTGATGGGTAAATTTATACCTAACGAGTACAATGCATACTATATGGGTGATGGACACACTTATAACTTTGAGTCAAACTGTATAAAAGCAATTCATGCAACCAAAATGTTTGTACCCTATAACATTCTGAAATAATAAAAAATATATATATTCAATACAAGAGTTATTTAAAGTCACTAAGGAGATAAACTCCAGTGTGGAAACTTTTTCTTTCAAAGAGAACAGAAAGCAGTTTTCAAAGGTCTTAACATAGTAAAGAATTTCTTGTTTTATGGGATGTAAAGAGGTCAGTGAGAGCTATTTTAAGTGCAAGTCAGTGGTTTAGGATGAGTTTGGGGAGGTCATGCTAAAAAGATAATATTTAATTTTATATGCAATGGAAAGCTATCACATTTTTAAAGGAAGAGAATGATTAATATGATATGTGTTATAAAAAATCAGTCTGTTACTTATATTCTACTCTGTGAACTACAGTATTCTTCTGCCTTCATTAATTTATTGAAACAATCTCCTCCCATACCTGCAACATTTTCCCTGTTGATTTGATAACATATCAGTTGTAATGAACACAACTCACTCCCTGTCTCATTTTCCTGTTGTAAGCATTTGACAAGAGTGACCAATCTGCTTCTTCCTAGAACATAGTATTTGCTGGATTTCTGGGATGCCACTGCCTACTAGTGTTCCCTCTTATCTCTGTGGAGCCTCCTCTTCATCTGCCTTAAGCTTGTGTACTCTTGAACTCTGCTCTTTTCTGTGAGTATATCATTCTATAAAATCACCGTGAGTGAATTCATTCATTTTCATGGTCTCAATTTCCCTGATGGCAATTCAAAATTCCATCTGCAGTCCATAAAATCTCTCCCGTACTTCACACTAGAATTTATAAATATCTCCTAGTTATCTTGATCCTGATGTCCCACCTCAGTCACATCTCAGGCACTGCAGACACAGCATGCACAAACATGAATTTATAATGATTACCAGCATACTTGCACCTAGTAACAGCAACCTCGATCCACATTTCCTTCTCTCTCTCTTTCCTGCACTATTCCCATTATGAAAATGTTCAAATTTTATGAGTCCCATTTCCTAATTATATCTTAAATTTCTTCTCTGTCCACTTCCCTCTAACCTCAATGTTGCTAAGATCTTGGTGTAGGAAAATATTATTTTTTGTCTTCCTTGAGTCCTATACTCTATTATATTCTCCCATCATATCCTGTGGATATACCTCATACTAGTCATCAAAACTGTAATTACTTAATCAATATCTGGATATATCACTAGATTCTAAACTTCATAAGGCTATGACCATATCTGTTTGGTTTATGCTGTAGCTTCAGCACCTATTATAGGGTTTGAAACATATTGTGGACTTAATAAATATTTATTGAATAAATTAATGGATGAACAAATGAAGAATTAGGATCCTGAATTATTCCTACACCAGGATGAAACATGTCAAAGAACCTGGAAATAGACTTTAGTTTAGGTTACTATTTCCAAAACACTACCTGAATCGAGACTAGGTACCCATGAAACATAGGTATACTACCTATTCAATCTTCACTTCCTAAAATAAGGGATTATTATTAAAGCCAAGTGTTTAACCTAATAACTCACAATATAGAGACACAGAGAAAAAAGAGAGAGTATTAACTTCAAAGTTATTATTATCAGAAAACTATTTCTAGTGAAAGCAAGAAGTCAGTGATCAACAAGGGCCATGGCAAAACAGTTTGCTCCAGAAGCTTTATCGTAGTCATACCTTGAGTACAAACTATTCTTAATTGTGCATGTATTATGATGACACTCTTTTGAATTACTTGCTTTTTTATCGTTATAATTGTTGCCTTGCACATTTAAAATTGAATTGAAAACATTTTAAGTGACTTTTAAATAAAAAGGCAAAAGTTTTGGTAATATTGGCTTGGAAACATGTCCTCTGACACAAAAATAGGAAAATAAATTGTAAGTGCTAAGAATGTAATTCATACACAGTGAGTGAATGCTCTTTTTATGCCAAATTGGAAAAAGAGGGTAATTGAAATGCCTACATCCATTCAATAACTCTCCTAGGATTCAAGGATTCATTATAACTATCAAAGCTTTATTGCTTTCTTAGTAGCTAAGGTGGATTTTTATTTGAAAGTACTGGGTGAAATACAGTATACTTGTATAATATAACACCCTCAGCCAGAAAATATGGAGCCTTACTATGGCATCATTATGTTTAGATTATAGCTTGATTGGCTCACCTATATTTAATTAAAAAAAACTCATTTTGATTATAATTTTCACCTATGAGCCACCTATTTGAGATCGTTATCTTCAAGAGAAGTTTCAATTAGTAATTTAGGATGAACTGTGCATTATTAATAAACAGTTGTATGGAATGGAAGAGAATATTATGGAATAGAATGAAATGGAATGGGATATTATGGAATAGAATGTTACAAAGTGGAATGTTATAGGATGGAAATTAAAGGAATGGAAATATATGGAAAGTTATTGAATAGAATGCTATAGAATGGAATGCCACGTAATGGTATGTCACAGAAGGGAATGCTGGTAAATGGAATTCACTGAATAAGATGACATGGAACAAAATGTTATGGAACAGAATGTCATGGAATATTATGTCACAGAATAGAATAGAATGAAATGAAATGATACCAAATATAATGGAATAGAATGGAATATCACTGAATGGAATGTCATGGAATGGAATGGAATGAAATGGAATGGAACAGAATGAAATGGAATGTTACAGAATTGAATGTTATGGAATGGAATGGTATTTTATGGAAGTGAATGTTACAGAATAAAATGGAATGAAATAGAATAGAACAAAATGAAAAGTTCTGAAATGGAATGTTATAGAATAGAATTTTACACAATGGAATGCTATGGACTGGCAAGTTATGAAATGGAATGTTAGGGAATGGAATTGTATGGAATGGAACAGTACAGAATAGAATATTACAAAATGGAATGTTATGGAATGGAATGGAACAAAATGAAATGGAACAGAATAGATTGTTTAGGAAATGAAATGTTAGGGAATGAAATGTTACAGAATGGAATGTTACAAATGGAATGTAACTGAATGGAATGTTACAGAATGAAATGTTTGGAAAGCAACTGAATGGAATGGAACCAATTTTTACATATTGATTTTCAGAAATATAATGAAATGGAATGGAATGGAATTGAGTAGAATTAAATGAAATGGAATGGAATGGAACTTCTTTGCACATATTGACTCTAAGATATGGAATAGTGTGGAATGGAATGAAATATAATGGACTGGAATTTAATGGAAAGGAATGTAATGGAATATAATTGAGTCAAGTCAAATGGAGTTGAGTGAAGTGGAATGGATAGGAATGGAATAGGGTCGAATAAAGTGGGGTGGAATGGAGTGAAGTGGAAAGGAGTGGAATGGAGTGAAGTGTAGTCAGTTGGAATGGAGTGGAATAGAGTGGAATGGAATGGAATCCCCATATCACCTTGCTACCTGGTCACAACTAACTTGAGAAGTACCAAGAATAAACAGAATTTTTTTTTCTCAGTGGGAATGGAATGTTATGGCATGGAATATTACAGAATAGAATTTAATAAAGTGGAAAGTTGCAGGGTGGAATTTAACAAAAAGGAATTGTTTGGAATGTTATGGAATAGAATGTTATAGAATAGAATGTCATGGAATGAAATGTTACAGAATGGAATGTTATGCAATAGAATGTTACAACATGGAATACTGCAGAATAGAATGTTACAGAATGAAATCTTATAAAATAGAATATCATAAAATTGAAAAATAACAGTTGTACATATATATTTCTAAAAAAACAAAAACACACACTAGTGGTTCTTGTACAAAGGTTAGCTAGTTAAATAACAACAAAAACAATAAATAACGATAATAAATATGTCTCTGTGAACATTTTCTATTACTTGGTTCTGTGTCAATGAATACGTAAGTTTTTTAAAAATATATTTAAGTTCACTATAAAACTTTAAAAAATTAATCAACTATGACTCAAAGATAATGCCTCTACAATCCTGTCTAAATCTTCTTCCTTTTGGTTTTAAGTTGCTACAAGTTGTCTTCTGTACACATAATAGCCCAAATCTCAAGCTTGTCTGGATACAGATGGAAATACTTATGATTGTGCCAATATATTAATTTCAGATAATTTTGAGGCTTTTTATCTGCAATTGTCAAATATCTTGACTTAAAATATAAAATCATCAACTAGGAAGATGTTTCTAACTAGCTTATTTCTACCAGCTATTTCACAAATGAACAATAGCAGAATTTTAAGTGGTTTTCTCTGGGCTATTGTGCTTGTTGTTAACTTTCAAACAAATTACCAACCATCCAAAACATTCTCCTTCTCATCTCTATTCTTTTCCCTCACTGTTGTTCAATTGCTCTATTTTCTCTCTCTCTCACAATTTAATTGAGAAATATTCTACATAACCTAAAATCCATCCATGTAAAGCATACAATTCACTGTTTTTTAAAAAAACATTCATAGACTTGTAGAACCATCACAAGTATCTAATTTCAGAATATTTTTAACAGCCAAAAAGAAACCCTAAGTTTATAAGTAGTTCACTCTCCATTCTTCCTAATCCCTCTAGCAATAGGCAACCACTAACCTACTTCTTTTCTCTTTAGATTTGCCCTTTTTAAACTTTTGTATAAGTGGAATCACATAGTATGTGATATTTTCTATCTGTCTTCTTTCACCAAACATGATGCTTTCAAGGTTCATCCAAATGGTAGTATGTTCCAGTACTTCTGTTCCTTTTTTTATTGCCAAGTAATGTGCCATTGCATGGATATACTACCTTTGTCTATGCATTCATCAGTTGTTAGATATTTGGGTTGTTTCCACTTTTGACAATTGTGAATAATGCTGTTAATGAAGATTTGTGTATAAGTTTTTTTTTTTTTGGACATGCTTTCATCTCTCCTGGCTATATACTGGGAAGTAAAACTGCTGAGTCATAAGATAACTCTATCTTTCAGAATTTGAAAAGGTACAATTTTTTTTTCACCGTATTATTACATATACCACATTCCCACCAACAATGTATAAGGGTTAAAACTTCTCCATATTCTAGCCAACAGTTATTATTGTCTATCTTTTTGGTTTAAGCCACTCCAGTATATGTGGTGTGGCTTCTTACTGTGCCATTTTCCTAATGACTAATCATGCCGAACATCTTTGCATATGTTTATTGCTGATTTATACAACTTTTTCAAATATTAAAGGTAGCTTGAAGCCACATTCCCTTCCCTCTTCTTTGAACTATTATTGTTAAAGAAATTATATATTTTTTCTTTTAAAAATAATGGACTAATATAAAATTTTTTTTAGAAACAGGGTCTTGCTAGGTTGCCCAGGATCTCAAACCTATGGCATCAAGTAATCCTCCCACTTTAGCTTCCTAAGTCATTGATATTATAGGCATCAGCCACCATGCTCAGCTAAATAACATTTTGTATGCCATAATCCCACCAAAATGTTTATAATTATTGCGTTATGTATTGTCATTTAAAACAGATAACTGTTACACACAAAAATACACATGTACTTTTTAAAATTGGTTTATGTAGTTTCCTTTACCAATGCACTTTATTTTTTCATGTGGATTCAAGTTCATTCTAATATCCTTTTAGTTCAGCCCAAGGAACTTCCTTTCTTGTATGACAAATCTACAAGAATTCTTCAGTTCTTATTTATCTGGAAATGTTTAATTTTTCCTTATTTTTGAAGAAGAAGATATTAACTTAGTTGACAATCTTTTTCTCTCAACAATGAAGATATCCCTCAATTGTCTTCTGTCCTCTTATTTCTGATGAGGTCAATCTTTAATCTTGAAGATCTCCTGTACATAAAGTCATTTTTCTCTTGATGTTTTAAAGATTTTTTTCTTTGCCTTTGACTTTTGTCAATTTGACAATGATACAGCTAGATGTGTATTTCATTGAGTGTACTCTACTTTGAATTCTTTGGCCCACCAAGTAAGCAGGGCTCTGAGTTGAATCAAATAGCCACCTCAGTCTGAGAATAGTGATGATATCCAAGGGACAAGTTGAGACAAAATATTACCTGTGCTCTTGGAATGGTGCTTTTCCCACAGCTCCAAATGTGGTCAAATCTTCCCACTGTATGCTATGCTATTGGATTTAGTCACTTACTGCTCCAGTGAGCTGTGAAGAAAGAAAGGATGGGAATAGCCCCTAATGTGAAAAATCATAGTCTCTACCAGCTTCTTGAGGTTCAACAGATTCTTTTGGACAGGAAATTTTTAATTGGTTCTGTGACTTTTGCTAAATCCCAGAATTCTAAAATAGTTGATCTTAGTTGTTTTGCCTATATTTGTATTGTTTTAGAGGGAAAATGAGTTCAACAAAGTCTTTATTACTCTGTCATTCTAGAAGCTGATCTCCACTTTGTTTTTTAAGAACAAAAGAAAAAGATCAGTTGTCTAGCTGTAAAACACTCTAGTGCATATAATTAAGAATTCAGGAACCATGCATCCTGAGTCTGAATCTTGACTCTACCATTTACCATCTCTGTAACCTTTGGGACAAGTAACTTAGCTTTTTTAAACGGCCATTCTCTTACTTGTAAAATAGCCATATTAGTAGTCCCTAGTTTTATAGGGCACCATGGAGAATTAAAAAATGAGATACAAAAAAACTACTTGAAACAGTATGTGACATACAAATACCCTTAAAGTTATCTATTATAGTTGTTTATCTGAACCATTAAGTTATCAAGAAGGAGAAGAAATATTTCACTATAAAATGTTTTCACTCTCTCTATTTCTCATGCAGAAGACTCTCCTGTTTTAGGTGGAATAAGATGGCTAATCTTATTGCATTAGATTAGAGCATATCTTCAATTCACACACACATGCATATGCATACACACATACACACACATATATATACATAGAGAGAGCTATAGTATTAGTTTTTGTTAGTTACAGCATAAACTTGTACACTCTAAAAAGAAAAGTTACACAGAGTTACTAGAAAGAAACAGAGCTTTTTTCAAATCTAATTTTTCCAAGAAGAACCACTGCACTTGATATTAATAGCAAAAAGCCAAGATAAGTAAGTTAAAAATCTTAACAAACCCTCAGTTTACTATGGATTAGTTCCAAGGTATAGAGTGTTATTAAGAAACACAAAGAGGAAAAAGGCAAATATTGAGAAGAGATATCCAGGTTATTTGCTTTTGGGAAATCCTGAAATGTTAATTGAAAGAGTTTTATCTCTGCGGCCAAAGAGCCATATGACCTTATCTTATGCAGTACCATTCAACTAGTATTCCTTTTCCTCACTGTGGGCCAGATGCATGAGTCACCTTGTTTCCGTAGCAAGTCAGAAGCGTACATGGTGATATTCTACATAGTTTTAGAAACAGGTCAACATATCCCATTGCTGTTTCCTAACAACTGATTATACAGTGACTGAAAAGAGTGCAGTTCTCACAATATTCCAACAGAAGACACTTCATACTGACTTATGAAAATCATGCTAGATCCTGTTCACTGAAGCACTGAAACAAAACATATGTGCTTTGGCCATGCCGCAGTATTCATAAGGTACCAGATCCATTGATATAGTTGCCAGACAAGAACAAAGACCTTGGAAGACAAGGTACTCATTGATTTATTTTTGAAGCTTGGATTGCTTGTCAGCAGCCTGGGTGAGTTTGGTGAAAGCAGAGATGCAACATGCAGCATGTTCTGGGCAAGTGGCTGACAGGAGCTGAGGTCGATGCTTTTGGGAAGGCTGCTCAGTGAGCTGTGACTTGTGAGCTCAAGCATTTGTCCACATGCTCTTTGTTATGTGACTATTTATCCTCCATCTCAGAGGTTGATTTATGAAGTTTGACACAGCACTGTATAAATGCAACATTGTGCTACTTGGAAAATAAGAGAAAGTGATATATTAAGTCACAGTGGCCCAGTTGTTTTGAGATCTTAAGTCTCATGCCATAGCAGGACAAATGAAATCTTATTAGAAGTGAATATTTCTGTCCTTCATACCTGAAAATGAACTTTTGAGCAACTTCCAGGAAGATCTCTGTAGACTCTAAGAAGTTTTGATATCCTATATATAAGTGTTCTCTAGTTATGCGAATGCCACACTATATATTCCATTTTATTTTATGATCATTCCATAAACCCATCTCAAAATACAGAGAATGAAACTTTACATAGATTTTCATAAAGTTACACATGAAAGTAATTCAGAGTATTCAGTTTAGTACATTCTTAATTATACCCACAAGCTAATTTATCTAACAACGAGAATAACTCTTTAAACTGATTTTATGGTAGACTGGTAATAAGGGTTTTCATATCTGATAGCAGAGCTATGACTTTCTCTCTTAAAAAAAAATAAATGGGAAAACATTTGTAATTACACTTCTTTTGGAGGCATATGCACCTGATATAAATCTAAGAGAGTAATTCAGGTATCAAAAATGTTATATTCTCTCCATGATTCAATGACATTTTTTTGAAATTTTATTTCAATAAAGGAAAGAATCATAATCACCATAAATTTAGTATCTTGCCTTCCCACTCTATTTCCCAGGGTTGTATCTTTGTTTCTGGGGAAGCTTTTAGGAGGAGAGAGGGAGGGCTTCCAGGCTCCTGTTACATAGCCGTGTTCTCATCTGCTAAAATACCTTCTTGCAGGTTATAGCAATGTTGCAACACACTGAACCTAAACACAAGGCTACTTCTCCTCTGTTGTGTGTGTGTGTGTTTTGTTTTTTTCTCAGCTACTTCCTTACCCCACTCTGGTAATGGAAAACATTGCTGTTTCTAAATTAATCTGGGATTATGAGGTAGCTGGTAAAATTTAGGGATCTTTAACCCAGTTATAGCACATT
The DNA here is from genome assembly GCF_040939455.1 of Microcebus murinus. Taxonomy (NCBI): domain Eukaryota; kingdom Metazoa; phylum Chordata; class Mammalia; order Primates; family Cheirogaleidae; genus Microcebus; species Microcebus murinus. The sequence goes on along the minus strand of NC_134105.1, from coordinate 57,965,888 downwards.
CTAGGAGCCAGAAAAATTGAGCATTTTCCATTTTCTCAGGATCCACTTGGGAACACAGCACCGATTTCTTTGTGTTCCAATATCCCCAACATTACTGAGATTTCCTTGTCCAACCCATACTCTTAGACTATCTTTGAGAAAGGTGGAAAGGGTATAAATTTATTGAAAGTTTCTTGCATTGACCTGAGCTAAAACTACCCCTTGTCAAATGGAGTTTTGAAATAGAAATCAAATTATAGTATAAAGACAGTAAAGTTGCATTTTTGGTCACTAAGTTTATAGTCTAACATTTATATTTGCTATATTTTTCTCCAAATATAATAAAAGAAGCTGCCACATATTTAACAACTTACTACCTTTCAGATTTTTCCATATTGAGTATTTTTATTTAATGCACTATATTATTTAAACTTCAAACCAACAAAAGAAGTAGCAAATTTATACCTACTTATTATTATTCTCTATTTTATTAACAAGTATACTAAAACCCTATAACATCCACTACCATGTCAAAGTTATAAACCTAGTAATTGGTGGAGTCAGGATTTTAACGGAGGTTAAACTGACATTGAAATCTATGCCCTCACTCTTTGTTTTAGGTATTAGGTATTTTTAGTAGAAAGACAGAAATTCAAAAAGATAATTTACATTAGATTCATATAAACATGTCATTTGGTTAGAGTGCTTTAGGATTGTAGTAGACAAAGATAAATAATTCTGTTATAGTGGGTCATGAATTGTTTTTCATTTTATATTTAGCAACCATGGTTTGAAATGATTGAGGCAGATACTATTACACAAAGATAATTTGAAGATAATTTGATGCAGCACATTTATAGTCAATGTGTTAGCTAGTCTCCATGATTTCTCCATGATGATGCCACTCTCCAAGTAGTCAAGCTGTTATAGTTCCCCTCCACAGTATATCTGGGCTGGTTCTGTGTAACCAATAAAATGTAGTAGAATGACACTGATTTACCTCAAAGGCTAGATTATAAAAAGACTTGCATCTTATTTCTTGGTCGTTTATAACTTGTTTTCAGTAATCTTCCTCTTGGGAACAACAAGCATGCTTTGAGAAACCCAAGCCATGTGGAGAAACCATGCATAGGCACTCTGTTTCACAGCCCACGCTATTAATAAATGACCAATCAACAGACATCGGCTCTGTTACATAGGTTGACTATCATTGACATTCCAGCCCAAACATGCATCTGATGTTTTTTGCACTAGTTGACACCACGTGGAACAGCTGATGCTAATCTATGCACCAAATCACAAAATATAACGAAACAATTGTCTTTTAAGTTACTGATTTCACAGACAGTAAGGGGAGGTTTTTATATAGCAATAAATAACCAAAATAGCCATAAAATCTGATTCAGTCTCTAACATTCTATGTAGCATTAGAAAAAAAAATCACTGAAACTGTATAAACTTCAATTTTCTTATCTGTAAAATTGAGAAAGTAATAGTACTTCAACATGAGTACAATTGAATGAGATATTATGTGAATGGATTTTTTAAAACTCTACGGCAGTCTCTAAGTATATATTAACTACTATTTTTATTTTCTTTCTTTTTTCTGATAAGGTGTCATGTGTAGAAAGATTAAATGATTTCCCTAAGACCAGCAACTAAGTAAGTGAACTGGAACTTAAGTCTAATGGCTTCTATGAACAATATTCCTACTTCTTTCTATGCCCAATGACACCTTCTATTTGTAAATAGATTTTTTTTTTGTTATGATGTCCTTCACATACAATGCATTTCCTCATAGATAATGAAAAGTCATTTTCTTTGTCAAGGAAAAGATAAGTATTTCATTTTAAAATGCATGCCTTTTGGCACATTATATTGATGGTCATTGAATATAATTTTGTCTAAAACAGAAACAAAATATCTCTTTGTCAGTGCACAGCAATAATATTGATCATAATACTTTCAATCAGAACTTTATGCTATTATTGCATATTTATATTATGCTCTCACAATAAATCTCACATTCTGTATTATCCATTAGTGCATAGGTGGACGATTATTCTCTAGCCGGGAGTTAAATGGCCAAATTATCATAGACAGTCTTTAGAAAAATAATCCATAAATTTAAAGGGTATTGAGGAATATGTTCTTAATGGTATATTTTAAAACAAAAAATAAAGTGTTTACATTAAATTATGAATATTCAAGGTGACTTTCCTATTTAAAATTAAAAATTATTTTTAAAAAGCAATAATTAATAAAATAAAAGTCTGACCCTTAAAAGAAACTACCTCATTTTGCAACTAAGTTTCTAGAATGCAAACAATAGGATGACATTTTTAAAAAAAATCAGATAGTTGGTTTTATCAACAATGTAAAAAGGTAAAGTGTATCAAAGTTGATCCATTGATTGGCATAAGACAGCCACTACCCTGCCTTTTTACATGAGGCAAGCCTAAGATATCATAAGACTGCAAATCTAACATTTTTTTATGTATGAGAATATAACACATATGGAACTATACTTTTTGCTTCTGCTTTTGGTAAATTTTAATCTTTTGTGACGGTTTAAGGAGTAACATGATCTTTTTTGTATAGTATATGTAGAGCTTGATATTTTTTTTTCATAATCAAAATCACCATAATCATGTTGAAAGTACAGGATTTTATACAGTTCAAATAGAAATATTTTTCATTTTTAATCTAAATCTTTGTACTCATTCTTCTTTGTATCTTGGATAAGATCTCTATCTGCTATAATTTTTTGGTCATTCTGATATATTAAAACTTATTCTTATCAGTTCAGCCAAATGAACATAGTTTAGCTGTTACAATACCCAGCAGAGTCTAGCATGGAAACTCTGAACATCTTTTAAAGTTCTGTCTTCTCACCTCACTAAGCTTAGGACAGTTTCAATCTGGGAAGCCTAGAATGGTGGAGGAATGGTCTACTAAACCTCTTCTCAGTGTTTTTTAGTTGACATAGCTTTCCTCTTTTAGCTTTATCCCATCCTCTAATTGTTATTCCTGAGCCCTTTTGGTTTTATAGCTGTGAGCAAGGCAGAAGAGATGATAGAAGTGACAAAAAAAGAGGTTTCTTTTACTGGTATATTTGTGATCTCATATTGGTGCATATAGTGAATGTAAAAGTGGCTTTTTCTCATGAATGCTTCTGTAGGTTTCTAAGAGATTTTCTCATTGAAAGCATCCAACCAAAATTTCTGTGATGAGCTGGATTTTCTCTGGCTTACTTATTATTCCAGCCCTCAGTCCTTGGAATACTATAATCTGATCAACATCACTGCGTGTTGTAGCAGTGAGATACCTCCAAGAGATTCAGTTGGGTGAAGTGCCTTTGAAGATGATTTCTGGCTTGCTCACTACAATGTGCCTCACATTTGCTTCGTGGACGTAAGTCTACCATGCATAGCTTCTTCCTTAAGTAGCCATGTTTCCTCCTCGTGTTACTAGACAGGCCATTCCAGCCCCAAATTTCATCTTCAATCTTTTGGATTTGGACCAATTACTATTAATTTCCAATCTTCTGCTCCATCAGCTTCCGCACCCCCCCCCCAAAAAAAAAAAACAGATTCCAGGTAATAAATATGAAATTTACCATGTGGTCCTTTAAAAGTTTCCTTGCTAGGCTTGAGGTGGTTGGAAAGACTCCTTACACACTACTCTCAATCTCCTCCTCTTTTTTATGGCATCAAGGAGGAACAGGGGGAAAATTTATCTTCAAAATTTCCTTTGGCCAGGCCTCTTCAACCTCAATTATTTTAGATCTTCAAATTCAAAGTTACATTGTCTCAGAATCATATCTTTATTACATTTTTAGTAGGTCCAGAAACAATGGTCTAGCATATCAGTTTAGAGTGAAAGAGTATCAGATTCTTTACTTAGCCCTTTAGCTGATTATGCCTTAGCCACAGTTGATAAAAAAATGTTCACAATGAAATGTTATGTGATGTTTAGGTGTCAACTTGATAGGATTAAGTGACACCTAGATAGCTGGGAAAGCATTATTTCTGGGAATGTATATGAGGGTGTTTTGGAGGGGAGTGGTGTGTGCATCAGTGGACTGAGTGGGGAGAATCCACCCTTAATGTGGGTGGGCACCATCCACTAGGCTAGTGCCCTGGATAAAACAAAAAGTCAGAGAAAAGGCAAATTTCTCTCTCTTCTGACTCTGGGACATGCTGCTTCTGCATGTTCTGCTTTTGAACAGTAGAACTCCAGGTTCTGTTGTCTGTGGACCCTGGATCTTATACCATCCCCTCAGCCCCACCAGGTTCTTGGGTCTTTGACCTTGGATTGAGAATTATACCTTCAGCTTCTCTGGTTCTCCAGCTTGAAGATGGCCTGTCATGGGACGTCTCAGCTTCCATTATTGTGTGAGGCAATTCCTGTAATAAATCCTTTCTTATTTATCTATCTGTCTATCTCCTATTGGTTCCACCTCTCTGGAGACCCCTGATCAGTACATCTTGTTACACAAATATTTGAAACATTTAAAATAGAACATAAACAATTCTTCCAATTCCCTTTCGAGACTGTTCACTAAAAGAATAAGACACATGATAAGTAGGAGTTCTACAGCCCGAAAGAAAACAATCAAGATCAATGTTGCAATGTTTTGGATATGTTAATGAGGATTACTTATAGGTAAGATTGTTCTTCACAGTGTGAAGTTTGAAAAGGTGAGAGCAAACTAAATATATGGCAATATAGGAATTTTTAAATAACTTATGGTACATCCACATCATTAAATACTGTACTATCTTTATCAGTTAGAGTGCAAATGGGAAAACCAGATCCATTAGATATATTGTGGGAAAGATGAACCTATTACAGGAATTATACATAACAAATGTTGGAAAACTGGAACAGTGAAAATCTAGAAATGGAAGAAATAGAGAATAGTTGATAATAATATCTAAAGCAAGTTGAAGTTTTCAGGAGAATCAAAGAATCCAAGCATATTTGAAAACTAAAGAGGAACTATGAAGAAGGACCCTCGGCCAAGCTCTGTTGAAACTACCACCTCCAGGGAAGCTGTTCCTTGTATATAGTCATCACAACTTGATCTACTGCCAAGTCCTGAATGATGGGCTTGAATCCACTTTTGATTAGCATGGCCAGTAGTCAGGGAGATGAGCCGAATGTGAAACAGAAGAGTGAGACATAAAAGGACACTTCTATCCATCTGTCACTTTGGTTGATTGTAACAATACTCTAAGAGTAATGGTTTCTGCTTCACTTCTGCCAGATCTTAGGCACACACTTTCCTCTCTTAGATTACTTTTACCCAGAAGTGTACAGGGAAGATGATCCTGGAAAATAGTGTCCCAACTTAGTCAAGTTGACATAACATAATCCAGAACACTCTCTTTAAACAACTTGATTCCAAAAACAACTCAATAATTTAAGAATAAGTTCATGACTACTAATCAATTCAACTCAACCAATAATTATGATACACTTACTATGTCTAGTCACTGTGCTTACATGGTGAAAGCATGTGCAAAAATGAATCCTACTCTTGCAGGAGGCATAATCTAGTAGAGCAGAGGGATCAGGATAAAGATAAAATCCCAACATGAAAAGCATGATGATAGGAAAAATATAAAGAGATATCAAAATACATAATAACTGCATCTAGTTCAGACAGGGGGACCAGGGAATGCTTCCTATATGCAGCTGAATTGAGAAATAAATAGAATTTACCAGAAGCATTTGTGAGTGTGTGTGTATGTATATATCAGTGAGTTATTGCAGAACAAGGTGGGGAGAAAATGACACAAAGTGAGTGTTTCATAAAGAATAATTATTTTAACACTTGCAAATATCCTGTAGCAGATGCTATAATGTTCTACTTTTTGCATCACTGGCTTTTTGCCTGAAGGCTTTCTGACTACTGAAGAGTATGTTTATCCTAAGGCCATATTATGACTTCTGTGAACCCTAGACTAATTGGTCTTTGTGGGCTCCTTCCTCCATTAAAAAATAGGAAAATATTGTATTTTATGATGACATTGACCGTGGTGAAATAAAGACAAGTATAATCCATATGAGATTTTAAAATTTTAATTTAGTTTAGTTACTTAGACTTAAATATTTTATTTGAACATTCATCATTAGTTATATAGCCACCTTTCACAATCATTTAGCTAATTTGATCACTGCTAATGACTAACTGTAGTGCTTCCTGTGCCCAAAACAGAAATTTATGGTACTTCAATCATATGGATAAGCTATCCACAATGGACTAGTTAACTGAAAAGTGATAAATCTTCAGAGTCTGAAACATTCCTTAAGAATTTGCCATTTCATTTTCCCAGGGGAAATTCAATATTTTTAAAGTATATCTTAAGAAAATGATATATTAAGAATAAATCTTTGTAACAAATTAATCAAATAGTTAATGTCCTTAATAGATAAGATCTCACAAAGCAATAACACACAACAATGACAACTAATTAATTTAAAAATGGACATGGGTAATTCATTTGAAAAAGATTAGGTATAAGTTAACAATAAACATGACAAAATATAAATATCATAGTGAAAATATACCACATAGTAACATAAAAATGGAAACCTATTTTTCTTCTATCAGAAATGCAAAAATGAAGTTTTTTAGAAAGGTAGTACCCAATGAAAGTAGTTATGTATTTTAAAGAATAATCTCCCATTCCAATGTTTCTGGAATATGCTCTCTGAAAGCAATTTAGCAATGTATAGACTTGAATTTACATACCCTTTGAGACTCTAAGATATATAAGTAAATAATCAGAAATTTGTTAAACTTATTTATTAAAAAGGGTACTCAGAAGTATATTTATAGTGAAAAAACAGAAAGGGCCTAATGTACAAAAATATTTCATTAGTTAAAACTTAGTATATACCTTTGACATAATATTGACCTGCTATTAAATATTTTTGTTAGGTCAGCAGTTTTGTCTGTTCTTGGTTCTTTGTGTGCTCCTGGCATAAGAATGATGAGACACACCAAAAGCAAGGCAAGTGTGAAACAAAGTTGATTGAGGAAGGACAAGATAGTTTTATAGAGTAAGAGCAAGAAACATTCTCTATGGATGATGTATGTAACAAAATGGGCTCTGGTTATGGTCTGGGATCCTGTTTTAGAGTGTCAGGATTAGGCCCACCTCATGGTTCAAATGTCACCATGGAACCACTTTGATAGACAGTTAATGACTTGATAATTAGCCTTCGGTTACTCTAGGTCACTTTCACCATCCTACTGTGCCTGGAGTATTCCCTGCATTCTTTTGCAGATTAGCAGGGATTCCTCCTTCTTCTCAGGTATGGCAATTGTTCAGGGCAGGATTAAGTTGAGGCAAGCACCAAGACAGGGATCTGCCTTTGTCCTTCTTCACCAGGTGGGGCAATTGCTCAAGGCAGCACCATGATGAAGCACCCACTTTTGTCCCTAGAATATTTGATAATATTAATATAAGAAAGTACCAGTTAAAAAGAGTGATATATTTTACCCAAAATACTTTGGTTTGGATAATATTAAAGTAAATAAGAGCTTCTAAATTATCAGATTGGGGGTATTGAGAAATAATCTGATTATTGAGAAATAATCTGAACTCCTGTGACGTATAGATGAATTATGCTCAGCGTAACCCTCTGAAGATAATTACCTGCCCATATGTCCATATCTAGTTGCCAGTTCCAGTGTATCCCTTGTGCTTTCCTTTACAAGATATAGGCTGAGAAACATATGGGAAGGATTAGTTTGTAGAGTACCTTTTGATACTATCCAAAGAACTCATCTATAGAAAGGTTCCAGACAAGTCTGACGTATTTAATATTGTGGCAGACTTTTCAAAGCCAAATGGGCTGACTAGTTTTCTTTACATTCAGCCAAAGCAAATGGAACATGCCTACTCATAAATTCTGAAGTTGATCAATAGAAATAATCACTAAGTAATCTATATCCCCTGATTCCTTACTGCCATTTGATATTCCAGAGACAATTTACCTACAATAGCATCAAAGGGGGAGTTCATTTAGAAGGACAGATCCACCAGTAATTATTGCTATTTATTTTATCTAACTAAAAATTTTTTTTGGAGTTCTTAACCTCTTGTTAACAATTTATTTTTAATTTTTTTTCACTTATGTTCAAGGAATAAAATCAATTTCCATGAATATGCTTCATTGCTATGAAAACAAAAAAAATTCACCCTCCTTACAAAGATACTCAAAGCTATGAAATGTTTTATTAATAGGAATTTCTTATGAAGACTTTTAAATCCCAGTGATCGCCTTCCTTTCCAAATTCCTAAAACCTTTTATATGCTAAATTAACTTCCCAAAACTCAAGAGAGAAGAGGGTGGACGATTTTGTCTGCCTATTTACTCATGTACACATCAAACAAATATTTTGGTTTTTCTTCGATAGTCTATTACAATGATAGAGTCTTTGCCTTCATGTAGTAGAACATCTAAAAGAAAAGCTAGACATTTCAATAATTGCTAAATTATTGATTAAATGCTATTAATAAACAACTGATAACAATATAGTAATTGCTATATTAATATAATCTCTGAGCTTCTGTTCTGTGGTAAATAAAATTAATTGTGCTTTATAAAAGAGTTCTTAAGAGGACAGGATTGTTAATGGAAAAATGAAACCCTGTAAAATATTTTTTAAAGGTTTATACTGAGCTAATATTAATGACCACAGCCAGGGGAAACACAGTATCAATAGGTAATGAGAAATTGTGCCCGAGGCAGTTGGGTTACAGTTTGATTTTATAAATTATAGGGAGACAGGAATTGTAGGTTAAGTCATAAATCCATACATGGGAGGTATATGTTGGTTTGGCCAGAAAAGGCAAGACATCTCAAAGTTGGGTTTAGGGATCCTCTAGTTGGCAATTGATTGCAAGAGTTAAGCTTTGTCTAAAAACTTGGAGTCAGTAGAAAGGAATGTTTAAGTTAAGATAAAGGGATTCTGTTATCTTTCATGTGATTCCATGCTATAGTCAGGTTAGAAAGCCAAAATATACCTGTTTAGCAACACGGATGGCACGCACACATGACTTAACCCTTGCCTTGAATGGCCTTAGGTCTTGTTTATAATCTGTGTCTTACTGTCACAAAGAGTTTGGTTGTCAGTCTTACCATCTCTATTTTAACATTAATGCTGGTCAGTGTCATCACTAAACTCCAAAACGGAGGACTATAATGAGCCACGTCTAATCTTCCATCTGGTCACGGCCATGAACTCAGTTTTTAAGTTTTCTCTGGGATCTCCTTGGCTAAGAGGTGGTCCATTTATTCAGGGAGAGCTTAGGATTTTATTTTGTTTTATTTTTATTTATTTATTTATTTTTTGGCTTTAACAATAGCATTTTATTATTTCCCATAATACATCAGTCAGATGGTTAGGATTTTATTTTTAATTTACAGAGTCATTCTAACTGTTCAGGTTCTCTATAATCAAATCCTAAAAGTTCTTTAAGAAAGGCACAGTACAAATATTATTAAATACATGCTCCATGACCCCTTATCTGACTTTCCATCCAGAAGTGCTTATTTTTTTTCAAGACAGCAATAGCACTTAATGTGGAACTTTCTTCTGAGATGTATAGACTTACTTTCTCTTTTTGTATGTTTTTCTTTCTTTCTTTTTCTCTCTTTCTTCTCTTAACGCACGATGGTATGCACCTATTTCACTACAGGGTAAGAATTTTGAAATTTTAGACTATGATATTTAAATTTGAATATTCAGTACTTCACTACAATATGTACCCAGTCAATTTCATTGAATTGACAGATGAATAAAAATGCAAAAGGAGAGTGATATTAGCAACATAGCAGGCTCCTGACTATCTGTCCTCCCATATACACACCAGGTAAACACCTACACATAGATAAATTCTATCCAGAGGAATTCAGAATCAACTTGAAAGATCCGAACACACTGCACAACAGAGCAAACATCCACATCAAAATGGGTAGGAAAAGTGGAGATGCACTCTTGCACTAACCCCACCCGGAGCACAGCACTTTACACTCAGGAACAAAACTTCAACTCTCAGCTTCTTCTTCAGGGATGAGGGGCTTGTACCACACATATAGTGACCAACTTCATAGTCCCTGCCAGAAGGTTTGGCTCCTGAATCACGGTGCCACAGCAATGACAGGGACTGAGCATAGGAGGACTTCCCTCAAGCACAAAGAACAAAGAGGGTTTTGAACTGCGTCAGAGTGCATCCAAATGCATTCGACAGCTGTATCCCCCAGGATCAGCCCAGCTTTCAACTTCCCCTGCAAAAGGTTTGGACACATGTGTTTCCAGCAGTTTCCTCTGGCTCTGACCTCTGTATCTCAAATAAGGAATAAACCTCCTCCAAAATGGGAGGCATGGCATTCCCCTGACTTCTTTCCCAGCTTTCTCCAGCAATAATTCCAGCCCTGCAATCTCTCTGTGGAAAGAAGCTACAGGCCTTTGCCAGCAGGAACAGGAGGGCAGCACTCCCACCCCCCCTTCCCTGGCTTGAGCCTGAAAGGAGAGAAATTTCTGCAATCTCTCATATCCATAAGAAGTTCAACAAATATCAGTCATACTCTTGACAGGTAGAACTTTTTCTATTCAGAGATAAAAAAAAAAAAAAAAAAAAAAAAAGGCCTGAAACAAAACAATGATTGAATATTGGGGAAGGAAAGGTAGAGTCTGTAATTATTTAGAAGTTTAAATTGGCAGAATTTAGAGTTTGTTTGTAGTGGTAAAATTGGAGAGAAGTTGAAAGCAGCTCCTCTGTTTTAGACTAGTTTTGGAAGACAGAGTAGACCATTATGAGACTGTAGTGTTAAGAGGATAACTGACTTGGTTTTGGATCTTGGCTTCATCACTTATTAACTGCATTCCCTGAGAACATCACTTAGCCTTTTTGAAACTTAAGTTTACTCGACATCAGAATGGAGATATCATTACCTACTTCATAGGGTTGTAACAGGGTTGTTATATGTGTTAAAAAGCACAGCCTATACATAAAGTACCTACCCCCCTTCCTGGAAGCCACCATCAGATACTACAATCATTAGTTCTTATCCATTTTCTATCCTTAATTTTTCCCAGCTCATATAAAGAGAGACTATATGGCTCAGTTGGCAAGAGTTTGGACTTTGAATTAGACAAAATGAGCTCAAATCCTGGCTTTACCACACACTATTTGATAATAATGAGTTACTTAATCTTTCTAAGCTTGAGTATCATAATCTGTACTGTGGAGGTAGAAATGCGAACATTTCAATATTTTCTTAGGAATTAAGTGGGATAATATATTTAAATCATCTTGCATAGTATTATACATGACATATTGTACCTGTACTCTGTAAACATTAATAATTTTTAGAGAGCTCTGAGAGGGCAATTTAAGAGAGTCCCTATGACAGATTCAAGATTCTTCTTTGATGCCTGTGTTATTTGTTGTACATACCTACTTAGTAGACATATTTGGTTACCAGTAGCAGTAAAGTTCAAGTGTCAATGACTAGGAACACTTCATATCCCCACACATGATGCATATGGCAATGGAAATGTCATTCTGTTGAAACTACTATTACTATTATTTTGCTCAAACTTCAAAACTGAGAGCATTAAGTCTTTAACTGAGCTCCTGCCTGTGTTTAAAGCATGATGTGACATTCCACAACATGTATTCAGTCCACGTGATCACTGGGTCGCGTGCCATTTGTACCATATAAAAATATTGTTTGCTTCAAGTTCTGAGTAACGCTTTTAAATTTTTGGAAAGCTTGATTAGCTAAAACAAGCCTGGCTGAAGTGAAATATGGCAGTGTTGTATAAATTCTGTCAGGGTATATTTTTTTAAAGATTGTGGGAAAAAACTGCCAAATCGGATCCATCTGTTCACATATGAGTTCTTCAATATTAATAGACTGGGCAATAGGGAGAGTTATTTAATTAATCTTCATGGCTAGTGCGTCAGGTATCAACAATTATCTTTATTCTTATCACAGCAGTGCTGCTGCTCAAAATGAGATCAATTTGTGTTCAGAATATGATTTTAACTGATATTGCTACCTGGTAATTTAAATAGTATTATATTGTTAACACTTACAGTGAAGCAAGAAAATCAATAAGACCGAAAATAAAAAATAATCTGAATGAGAACTGACTGGACCAAGAAACATCTCTGACAATTTCAGTCTTGTAGTTATTTCTCTAGGACTGGATTTATGCAGGCTAGTTTATAGACACTGGAAACTTTACAGTGGAAAAAGGGCATTGGGATGAGTAACTCATCAGTTCTAATCACCTTAACTATTTCCTATAGATCTGATATGTATAAAATATTTACATTTTTTATAAAGTGAAGATAAAAAATATCTAGTACAAAAGGACATTGAAAATGGATAAGTATTGTGAGCTCAAAGTAAGTGCTCACTAAATATTTGTTGAATTGTCAAATAAAATTATATTTATTATATATGTTTTCTAGCACAGAGCTCACATACAAAATCAGTACTATATGAATATAGTTTTATTTATCTCTTTGTAAATAGATAATAAAATCAAGATAGATAAGCAGATAAATAGATAAATGGGTGTTCTGGGAAAAGACTGAAAAAGCAGAGCCTTCATTCTCCAAAGTATCTATGCCAGTCACTGTCATTAAAAATTCTACCAACAGAAATTGTTTGAATTTTAAAATAATTTTTGCAATTGCGTATGCTGTAAGGTAAAGAAAACTAACATTTATTGCATGTCTATAGCATGATATATACTGAATTGGGCATATTACTTGACTTTTTCACTTAAATTTAAAAGTTATTTAAAGTGAGTTATTATTACACTATCCTAACATATTTAAAATATCTGAGACTAAGAAATGCAATCATGACCAGTGTCAGGCATATATTTAACTAATACTGGGAAAACCCAGAGTAATAATCAAGAGTGATTTCAAATCTAAATGTGCCTCTTATTCTATCATGCCATCCCACGATGGGGAAAAAAAAATAAACACTTAAAATAATTTTTGTAAGATTTTATATTTTAGAGAATCTTTAGGTTCAAAGCAAAATTGAGTAAAAGATACATTGATAGCACGTATACCTCCTGCCCCAAACATGATACCTCTGCCATTATGCCCCAAACATAGCCTCTGCCATTATCAATACCACCTATCAGGGTGGTACATTTATTACAACTGATGAACCTACTTTGACACATTATTATCACTCAAAATCCATAGTTTACATTAGGGTTCAATCATACTGTTGCATTTTGTAAGGGTTTGGACAAATGTATGATGACATATATCATTTTTAATAATTTTGAGATGATGGCTCTTCATCTATTTGTTATCAACAGACACTTTGGTAGGACCAACTGAAGAAGAGAAGATAAAAATTAGAGATTTCTAGAAAAATGGATTATCCAAAGGAAATAAAACTCAACCTGTGATCATGTCACAAAATTTTCTCTGGACTAAATAGTTCCACTTGTCACAACTTCCTCACTAGTCTTCTTAAATGGAGCATTTTAAAATTTAGATGAACACCATTTGTATTTATATTTTGACTCTACTATTTACTAGCTGTGATGGTTAATTTTATTTGTTAACTTGGTTTAGCCACAGTACCAAGATATTTAGTTAAACACCAGTCTAAATGTCACTGTAAAATATTTCTAACATTTAGATCTGTAGACTTTAAATAAAGAAGATTATCCTCTATAATGTAGGTGATCCGCACTCAATCAGTTGAAAGCTTTAGGAAAAAAAGACTGACGTATACCTAGGAAGAGTAAATTCTGCCAAGACTACCTTAAACCTCAAGCTGAAACGTCAACTCTTCCCTGGTCTCCAATTTTTGATCCTGCTCTACAGATTTTGGACTTGCCAGCCTCCATAATTATGAGAGCCAATTTCTTAAATAAATTTCTATGTTTATACATCCTATTGGTTATGTTTTGCTGGAGAACTCTGACTATACACTAGCTATGTAACCTCAGGTGAGTTATTAAATCCTTTTGTGCCTCAAGTCACTCATCTATTAAATGAGAAAATTATATGGTCTTCATTGGGTTATTATCACTTACACAATAGTGTATAGCTTTAGCATATCTGAACAGAGGAAAGCACAGCATTATTTATAGAATACATGTCCCTTCTCCAGTGTATGTTTTTGTGTGTTTGGTTGAAGATCAGTTAGTTGTAGGTATTGGACTTTATTCTTGGGTTCTCTGTTCTGGATCATTGGTCTGTGGGTCTATTTTTATATTAATATGAATACCATGCTGTTTTGGTTACTATTACCTTGTAGTATATTTCAAAGTTGGGTATATGATGCCTACAGATTTCATCTTTTTGCTTAAGATTGCTTTGGCTACTCTTTCTCTTTTAAGATTACATATAAATTTTAGAATGTTTTCCCCCTAATTCTGTGAAAAATGACATTGATATTTTGATAGGAATTAAATTGAATCTGTAGATTACTTTGGGGATGTGGATATTTTAACAATACTGATTCTTCCAATCCATGAGCATAGGATGATTTTTCATTTGTTTCTGTCCTCTATGATTTATTTCATTAGCATTTTGTAGTTCTCCTTGAAGGGATCCTCAACTTCGTTTGCTAAGTATATTCAAAAGTATTTTATTTTATTTATAGATACTGAATAGTATTGAATTCTTGATTTGACTTTCAGCTTGACTATTATTAGTGTATAGAAATGCTATTGATATGTGTATGCTGATTTTGTAACTTGAGTCTTTAGTCAATTCATTTATCAATTCTAGGAGTCTCTTGGAGGAGTCTTTAGAGTTTTCTATGCATAAGATCAAATCATTGTCAAACATGGATAGTTTGACTTTCTCTTTTCCAATTTGGATGTCCTTTATTTCTTTTCTTTGTTTGTTTGTTTGATTGTTCTGACTAGGACTTCCAGTACTATGTTGAATAGAAGTGGTGAATGTGGGTATCCTCGTCTTGTTCCAGTTCTTAGGGGGAATGCTTTCAACTTTTTCACATTCAGTATGATGTTGGCTGTAGGTTTGTTATATAAAACCTTTATTATTTTGAGGTATGTTCTTCCTATATCTAGTTTTGAGGGTTTTTTTTTTTTTTATCATGAATGGATGTTGGACTTTGTTGAATGCTTTTTCTGCATCTATTGAAATGATCAGGTGATTTTTGTTTTCATTTCTATTAGATGGTCAATCATATTTATTGATTTGTAAATATTGAACCATTCTTGTATCCCTAGAATAAAACCCACCTGATTGTGGTGAATTATCTTTTTGATATGCTTTTGTGTTTGGTTTGCTTGTATTTTGTTGAGGAGTTTTGCAAACCAACGATATTGGTCTACAGTTTTCTTTTCTGTTGTTGTTGTGTTTTTTTCTGACTTTAGTATCAGAGTGATACTGACTTTACAGAATGAGTTAGGGAGAATTCCCTTTTCAAACTTTTGGAACCATTTCAGTAGAGTTGATATCAGTTCTTCCTTGCAGGTCTGGCAGAATTCAGCTATAAATCCATCAGATACTGAGCATTTTTGTTGTGAGATTTTTTTTATTATTGATTCAATATTTATACTCATTATTGGTCTCCTTAGGATTTCTATTTTTTTCTAATCCAAGCTTAGAAGGTTGTGTGTTTCCAAGAATTTATCCATTTCCTCTAGATTTTCTAGTTTGTGTGTGTAAAAGTGTACTATTCACCTACATTTGCAATTCCTGAAGGAATTGGAAAAATAAGAATAAACCAAACCCAAAACTATCAGAAGGCAAGAAATATCAAAGATCAGAGCAGAATTGAATGAAATTTAAACAAACAACAAAAAAATACAATGCATCAATGAAACAAGGAGTTGGTTCTTCAAGAAGTTAAACGAAATCAATAGACCACTAGCTAAATTAACCAAGCAAAGAATAAAGAAGATTCAAATAAGCTCAATCGGAAGTGAAAAAGGAAACATTACTACCGAAATCACAGAATACAAAAAATCATTGGAGACTACTATGAACACCAAGAGAAAAGAAAGGGTAAGAAGGAAGGTAGAATAAAATTAGATCTGATTAGATCATCTACATTCTTTTCCTTAAAACAAAAAACTTTCTGTATCTAGTTTTCTTTTCCTTCCTTTGATTCATAAAGTCCTCTAAAAGTCATTCAACTTACTTTTCCATTTCCTGACACTCCCCTACGAGTCCACTCTTTATTTCTATGGGATAAAATAATACTCTTCACTAATAATGGTCACTGTTCTCTACATATTCCACTACGTTTTGTGACCCAGTCTGTTTATACATGCTGTTCTTTATTTCCAAACCTTCCTTGACAGGAAATCTCTCATTAAGTTTTTAATTTTCAATACACTAACAGTATATAGTAAGGGCAGTACTTTAGTAAGGTTGGATTAAATGCTATAACAAACAGCTTCAAAATCTCAGTAGCTAAACATCATAAATAGGTGTATTTCAAACTATTGGTATTCAGAAGTCTGCCTTCCACAGAGTAATTGAGAGACCAAGGCACCTTTTATTTCAACTCTGATTTTCTAAGGCCTCAGAAACCTCAATGGATCCTCTATATTCAATCAAGTGTTGAAAAAACAAAGATATTTTCATGAATTTTAAGGATCATTTATGGACATAAGTGTCATTTTTGCTTCCATTGGTGAGAAATAGTCACATGACCTTATAAATGCAAAGGTTCAAGAAACACAGCCTACAGGCAAGTTGGTAAACATCTAGAGAACTTCTGTCAAAAGAAGTTAAAATTTACCACATTTGATTTGTGTATCCTCTAAAGTGTTTCTCAAGCAGAAATACTCACTTTATTCTTGATGATGAGAGAGTATTTTTCCCTGTAGTGCCATATGCCATGTTGAATTGTAATTTATTTATTTTCATATCTACTTCCTTCAGAGGACTGTGAGTTCTTAGACAAAAGCACCTGTTTCATTTATTTCTCATCTCCAGCAATTATGATCATATTTGACATAAGAGTAGGTGTATAATAAATACTTGTGGGTGAGTGATTTAAGAAATGAATGTCATTCAAATATATCTTGTGTAATTATAGGGAAGTTACCTGACTACCATTAAAATCATTAAGCAGAATGTGAAACAATTTTTGTGACTTAAAATTTTAGAAAGGGAGTAGAGTTCCATTATCAAAGTGGGAGAAAGAGAAGGAGAAAAAGGAATAATGAGACAGTATTAGGGGAGGTAACATTTATTTATTTATTTTTATTCTTTTACTTTTCTAACAATGTATATGAGTACTGCAGGCCAGAGGTTAACCTTCAGTTATGAAGAGAAGAATGATCACCTTTTATTGTAGAAACTTTAAAGAGTAGCACTCTAAACGAAGATTGGAAAAAAGTTAAGTTTTTAGAACCAGCTGGCATTAATCCTGAATGCAGTATTTGATCGGGGACCTTTAACCAGGGGTCATAAGTCAGGAATACACCCTTTTCCCAGCAACTACTATTAACAAACATTAAAGCATTGATAAATGCCAATACACTGTTTCTATGGGCAATCTAAATATCTATTTATTGCCATATTATTTTAGTATAGCATGTAAATATTAATGTAAATGTACTTTTATATAAAGAATGTGCCTATAATACAGCGTGATATAAAAAAATCTAGACACAAAAGGTTAGAGCAATTAATTCACAAACAAACAAGACAAACAACAACAAAAAAATCATTGATGAGAATTTGAATATTCCCTCTAGATAATTGAGATGAGGATTACCACATGCGGCCGCCAAGGACATTTATCCGGCTTGCCAGGTGTTTTTGCCACTGCTGCCTGTCCTGCTTAGCAGCCGACTGGTCCTGGGTCCTGGGCCCACAGTGCACATGTGTGGAATGTGTGTTGCACTCTCCAACGGTCCTCCAATGGTCTGAGGGGCAATGAACTGCCCCCTGTTTAAAAAATTTAAGATCTCCTGACTTAGGTGAATATAGATGGATATGAGCATAACATTCTAAGTAGATATAATCTTGTCTTAGATTCATAGAGCTGTTATAAGAAAGTGCCACAAGTTAGGAGGCTTTAAAAGACAGAAATTGATTCTCATACAGTTCTGGGGGTGAGAAGACCAAAAGCAAAATTTTGGCAGATCTTTCTCTGCCTCTTCCAGTTTCTGGTTATTTCCATCAATCCTTAGTATTTCTTGGTTTATAGATGCATTGCTCCAATCTCTGCCTCTTTCTCACTACTGTTCTATTTGTGTGTCTGTATCCAAATTTTCCTCTTTTCCCTATTTCTTTGACACACAGTCTCATTCTGTCACCCTAGATAGAGTTCAGTGGTGTCATAACTCACTGCAGCCTTAGACTTCTGGGTTAAGTGACTCTCCTGCCTCAGCTTCCCAAGTAGCTAGGACTACAGGTGCACACCACCATACCCAGCAAATTTTTCTACTTTTTGTAGAGATAGGGTCTCAAATTTGCTCAGACTGGTCTAGAACTCCTTGCCTCAACCAATCCTCCCACCTCTGCCTCCCAAAGTGCTAGGATTATAGGTGTGACCCACTAAGTCCTCTCAAATTTCCCTCATTCTATAGAGACACTAGTCAGACTGGATTAAGGCCCACCCAAAGATCTCATTTTAACTTGATTAAATCTGGGATGACCACGTTTACAAATAAGATTACATTTACGGATACTGGGAATTATAATTTCATCATATCCTTTTTTTTTTGGAGAGACACAATTTGACCCATAACAAATCTGTGGGGGGAATGCACACAGGTATTAGTGTTTTAGTTTATCTCTTTCTTGTTTGTTTTCTTTCTATGCTTTCCAGTTCTACCTTTTGTTGTTATTTATTATGATTTGTGTGGGTAAAATAAGAACATTTTACATTTGATAAAGTGTACATTTGATTTGTGTGGGTAAAATAAGAACATTTTACATTTGATAAAGAATTTGGTGTCATTTTCTTTTTTGAGCTTCTTGAAGAGCTCTAACATCCCATCCTGGCAGATGCTAGTAAGTTTTTTTTTCTTTGTGCTAAATGAGAGCAGCTGGTAGTCACACACTAAGTTCCCAAACAATACTATCAATGATTTCCACAGCCCCAACCTTGTAGAAGTCAAGTATCTCAGGATAACTTTTCCACAGTTTTTGGCAAATTTTTAAGATTTCTTTTTTTATTACTAGCCAAATGAGGATATTTAGTGTATGAATCCACCAGACACATAGCTTAAGAAACTGCATTGTAGTTTATATACTAGCTGTCCCTAAATAGTACTAATGCAATGCAATCAAAACCATCTCTTAAATACATTAGCATTAAAATGAAACATCAGCATGGTCTCTTCTATGCACAAACTTCTTGTCTCCAAGGCAATTTAAAAGTGAATATTGTCATTTTTATGCTAAAGTGTTGGGAAAAGACATTCATATCTCTTGACCCTTTCTTTAGTTTCCTGTGGTAAAATGAATCAAATTGTTCAATAAAAATCTTAATGCCAAAAAGGAAAAAGAAGAAAGCTGTATATTGCCAAGAAATTAAACAAAACTATACCTGGAAGGGATCACGTTGGAATAGCTAATTAAACATTTGAAATATTGGATGTATGAATTTATAATATTTGCTTCAAGGTTGGTTGCTTTTCTGGTTCTTTTTAATATAATTTACCAGCATTAAAGTCATTTGAAGTTAATTTATTAAACACACACATACACCTCTTGGTTGATTTGGAGAAAAAGTTGGAGAGGTGTAGATTTTAAACTCTTACCGACAGAAGGTTTTCTTTTTTATACACAGATTCTGGGAAAATATAATTTATATGTAAGAAATGCTTCCTAATGACAATCTATTCAACAAAATTTTTTAGCACTTACTATATGCAAAACTCTGTGTGAAGTGCTATCAGGGACAGAAGTGTGGCATTAGAGAGGAAAAAAATTAGGATGTTTGAAAATGTGATGGAAACATCAAAGGTAAATGAAATTAGTTATGTAAATTATAAAACATTAGTCATCACTACTACTCCATAGCTTCAATGAGAGCATAAAAATTCTACCATCTCTTAAGGTAGAAAATAAAAGCAAAAAGTAATAAACTTATCTTGTCCAAACAATTGTCCTAGTAGTCCTCCTGACTCTTCTCTTGCCAATATAATAAATATTTTCCTCACACTATGCTCCTCTGAGGAGTATAAGGACAAATTATATGTAATTTCTACTCTTTAGCTACCAAATACACTGAGGAGTTTGTAGAAAATTTCAGTTTCATTGTTTTGTTTTTGTTTGTTCTTATTTTAGTTTGTTTTTATAAATTTCAACTCAGGAGTTCTCACTCTTTGAAAGCATCAGGGTTAAATCTGCTATTCCCATCTGGACATTTAAGAAGTTGATTCTTGAAAATAAAGACTGAATACAATAGATGCCAGTTATAATATTTTTCTGAAATACCAAACTAAAAATCTTTAAATTATCAAAACTCCCACAGCCTACATTTGCTCATGTAGACCTTTCCCTTTTATGTGAATCCCAAATAATGAATCAACTCTCTAGCTCTCTAAACTAGAAGAATATATGATTCTGATTACACCAGGAAAATTGAATTTCCTCAGAAATGTATGTTCTATTGAATATTAAATTAAAATAAATATTAATTAAATAGAGATTTAAAACTCATTTTTCAGCTAGGCTAAGTGTTTTTAGATTGTGTGTGTGTGTGTGTGTATGTATGTATGTAATGATCCTAATACACTACCAAGAGTCACAGGAAGTTGATAGATGGAACAGGATGAGCAAGAATGGAATAGTCTCACAGTCACTTCTCAGTTTCTTCATCTACTAAATCATTTCACTCTAGAGCTTCAACAAATATTTCTTGAATGCTTATTAGGAGGCAGGTACTGTTCTCAATAGTAGTATACAGAACTGAGCAAGAGAGCAAAGGTCCCTGCCTTCAAGTAGCTAAACTTCTGGGAGAAGGTTAGGGGAGGAAGGCAATTTTCAACCAAATAAATAAACACAATAATTTGAGAAATTAAAAACTGTTATAAACATAATAAATTTTAGCAATATAAAAGAGAATGAATATGGGTGGTAATAACTCAGTGGAAACTCTTTCTTAGGAGATCTAAATGCAGAAGATGATTTGGTTCTGCAAAGAGCATTGGGGTAATAATCCTTAGCCATAGGACAGCAGTCCCCAGCCTTTTTGGCACCAGGGACAAGACAATTTTTCCATGAAAAGGGAATTAGGGGGAGGATGGTGTCAGGATTATTCAAGCACATTACATTTATTGTGCAGTCAAAACTCACTGCTAAGGATAATCTGTATTTGCAGCTGCTCCCATCGCTAGCATCACCACCTCAGCTTCACCTCAGATCATCAGGCATTAGATTCTCAGAAGGAGTACACCACCTAGATCCCTCATATGAGCTGTTTACAGTAGGGTTTGCTCTTCTATGAGAATTTAATGCCTCTGCTGGTCTGACAAAAGGTGGAGCTTATGCAGTGATAAAAGCAATGGGGAGTGGCCTTAAATACAGATGAAGTTTGCTCACTTGCCCACAGCTCACCTCCTGCTGTGTGGCCTGGTAGCAGTCTGTGGCCTAGGGGTTGGGGACCACAATCCTAGGGAACGTTAAGGACCAATGATCCAAGGCAGGGACATACAGTGTTTAACATACAGTGAAAAGGCCCATGTGACCAGAGTTGAGAGACAAAGTAAGGTAAGAGCTAGGAAAGAAGGTATTTTCAGATTTTAAAGGAGCTTATAAAAACTGTAGTAAAAAAGTGTGGATTTTATTTTAAATAAAACACATTAGAAGCTATTGGAAGATTTTAAACAAACCAATAAGGTATTCTGAAAGATATTTGAAGTTAACTCTAGTCAGTCTATGGTGAATGAATTTAGTAATAGAGGGCCATCAAAATCAGAAGTACATATAAGATGAAAGTTTCTTTCTCTCTCAGGTAGAGAGGTAGGACAGTAGTTCACAGTGCATAGGTATCTCTCCTCCATGGGATCATTGCAGAGCCCAGATTCTCCTCTTTTGCTGCTTCAGTGGTGTTGTCATGCTCCATTGTCTCTATCATTTCATGATATCTCCATTTTCTTTACTGAAGCTGGTTCACCAGTGTCAGGTCCATATTTTATCCTACAGAGGAGGAAAAGAAAGAATATGGAGGGAACACAATTTTTTTTTTTTTAGGGAATGTTACACACATTAATTCTGCTCACACTTCATTAGCTAGAATTAATTATAAGGCCACATACCAAGCTAAAACTTATGACTCTATTACTAAAGAAAAGAAAGAAATGTAAAGATGGAAATGGGAAATGAATTTTAAAAAGTACATACTGCCATTTTGTTTGTACAAGAAAGGATGGTGTTCTAGAATAAAGAAGTTACAATGAAGAAATCACCTAATATCTGAACATGTTCTGCCACACATTGACCAAGCTGTAGAACTCAGTCTTATACTCAAGGTCCATTTCTCTTCCCACAAAAATACCTTTCTGTTTTAT
Source organism: Microcebus murinus (assembly GCF_040939455.1). Lineage (NCBI taxonomy): Eukaryota > Metazoa > Chordata > Mammalia > Primates > Cheirogaleidae > Microcebus > Microcebus murinus. Next base: position 57,943,372 of record NC_134105.1, on the reverse strand, counting down.
TGTATGAATCACCTTTCAATGAACACTATGTTATTAAAAGGGTGTGGAGTCCAGGATTGAATGGTTTTACTTCCGAGCTTACCTTCATATTTATTACTTTCTGATGTTCAGTAAATCATTCAAACTTTATGGTCATCCTGTACCCTTTAAATTGATATGGTCATAAGGCCTACCTCTTAGAAATAATGCAATGATTAATAGAGTTGTTATATATAAATAAATTATATTTTGCTGAGCATATAGTAAAGCTCAAGAAATGCTGGGAGTTGTGTCTTTGGGAGATGTTGGAGTTTATGTCTTAGCCCAAGAAATATCCTAAAATAGAATCTCAAACATCCTTAGTTTTAATAATCCCTTGATTAGTTTGTAGAACTCAGGATTTAGCCACCTTCTATCCCTTAGTAATTTACTCTATTGCCTTTCTTCTATGCCCCTTTATTTGGGGTGCCAAAGAAAGAAGAAAATAATATATTCTTCCATTTTGTTATGCAAAATTGAATAAAATTAAAAGTACTTATTTGCCTCTGAAGTTACCCATTAAATCTCTTTTGGACACTGGCATTGCCTAATTAAAATGTCTATTTTTGATATATTTTTAACATTATTATAAGTTATATCTCCTTGTTAATTTCATCTATGTTCTTTAACCTTGGAGTTAGACTTTCATAGAGTGGCTGGTGGCAGCTATCTCATGCCTCAGTACTTATCCGTGGGAAAAGATGTTTCCGGTTGATAGAGGTTAACAAATATTAAGAAAAATGTTGCCATTGTATTTCCAGAGAGGAATGGAATAGCTCTGTTCTTGTGGATCCCCAAACCAATTAAGAAGCATATAGGATATTTAATGTAACTTAGCCAAAAAAAAAAAAAAAGATGAAAAGAGACAAAGCTGGCTCAGTAATGATCAGTAACAAGGTATTCAGGATCATGGGATATGACAAAAGGGAAGTATGAAGATATGTTTCTTAGTCCATGTGTTGCTGTAACAGAATAACACAACTGGGTAATATATAAACAATAGAAGTTTATTTGGCTCACAGTTTTAGAGACTAGGAAGTCCAAGATGGAGGGGTCACATCTGGTGAAGGCCTTCTTAATGCATCATAATGTGGAGGTGAGTATCATGTGGCAAACAGATGAGAGAGAGCAAGAATGGTCCAAGTTCACTTTTATAACAAGCCCACTCTTGCAACAACTAACCCTCTGTTGTGGTGATCACATTAACCCACTGCTCTCATGACCTAATCACTTTTTAGTAGACCCTACCTCCCAACACTGTTGCAATATGCACGCTTATCTAGGATAGATACCAGTGAGAAAAGATGTGTCAGGAAGTTCACATAAAATTTCAAGGACAGTGACCCAGGTTGGAAAGGGAGAGAGAAGAGAACTAAAATTTACCCGAATCCTCACAACTGAAATTTATGGATAGGGATGAAAATGAACATTAAAATATATATTTATTTTCATCTAGACATAAAGGTAATTTCTCAGGAGTAACGTGATAAATGCACATATACATGAAGCTTGTGTATGGTGAAAATTCTTAAAGCAAACTCTCCCCAAAGCAAAGTGAAGGTAGAAGGAAGGAATGTTTATTGTCATGATGTTTATTCTAAATGCCATTTCACTATGGCTATTAGACAAATGGTTTGATATTTGTAGAAATTGAATTAATAGTTCACACTTTTGTGCATCATTTTTGTAGAAGAAAAGAAATGGGAATTATATTATGGCAGAAAAGCATGATCTCAGGGTACACTTCCCAATAGAGCTGTGTTGAATGAAGATCAAATAGAAAAAAGGGTTTGAATCAGAACTATAGGTTTATTTTACATGATTATAGGTGTTTCTGTGAGTTGCTTTCTGCTGACTGAGGCATTTAGTGAATACATTTGAAGGGTAAAACATCAAGTAATAAGAGTATTAGAAAATATAGACTATTTGAATGCCCTCTGGTGGAAGAGATTGTTTTAAGCAGGATGAGAATCCTAGAAGCCATAAAAAGATCAACAGATGTGATTACACACAAATTAAAATGTCTGCATGGCGAATATACCCAAACAAAACTAACAGACAAACAATAGAAGCTTTTTAATTTAATCAGATCTCATTTATTTATTTTTGTTGTTGCTGTGATTATTTTTGGGGTCTTCTTCATAAATGTTTAGCAAATAAACACTCTACAGAATGGGAGAAAATATTTGCATGCTATACGTCTGGTAAAGGGCTAATAACCAGAATCTACAAAAAACTCAAACAAATTAGCAAGAAAAAAAATCAAACAACCCCATTTAACAGTGGGCAAAAGACATGAACAGAAACTTTTCAAAAGAAGATAGTAATGGCCAAGAAACACATGAAAAAATGCTCACCATCTCTAGTTATCAAGGGAATGCAAATCAAAACAACAATGGGATATCACCTAACTTCAGTGAGAATGATTTTTTCAAAAAAGTCTCAAAACAACAGATGCTGGTAAGGATGCAAAGAGAAAATAACACACACTGTTGGTGAGACTGCAAACTAGTACAATCTCTTTGGAAAGTAGGATGTAGATACCTCAAAGAACTAAAAGTAGACCTACCATTTGATATAGAAATTCCACTAGTTGATATTTACCCAAAGGAAAAAAGACATTTTTATTAAAAAGACACTTGTACTTGAATGTTTACAGCAGCACAATTCACAGTCACAAAGATGTGGAATGAACTCAAATACCTGAATACATGAGTGGATCAATAAAATGTAACATATGTATGGAGCACTACATGGAACACTACTCAGCCATTAAAAAATATGGAGATCTAGTATCTTTTATAACAACCCAGATGGAACTAGAAGCCATTCCTCTTAGTGAATTATCACAAGAATAGAAAAACAAACACCACGTATATTAATACTCAAATCTAAATTGGAACTAATAGATCAACAGATGTGAACATATGGAAGTAAAACTCAAGGGAAATCTAGTAGGTGAGGGGGGAGAAAAGGATGGGTAAATTCATATCTAACAAGTACAATGCACACTAATTGGCTGAAGGGCACACTTATAACTTTGACGCAAACTGTATAAAAGCAAATTATGTAACCAAAACTTGTGTACCCCTGTACAATTCTGAAATTTAAAAAAAAAAAGAAAAGAAAAAAGAAAGAAAAGCATTTGTCAGGAGCTAAGTTAGGGAGACGAGATTGACTACATAGGGATATAAGGGAACTTGTGGCGATGATTGGAAATATTCTATATTTTGATCATGATAATGATTACAAGATTGTATAAGTTTGTCAAAACTTATAGACTACGCATTTAAAGGGGGTGAATTTTACCATATGTATATTATACCTGATGTTAAAAATATATAGTGATAAAGAAAAACAAACAAAAAGAGAAAATGAATAGATTGAGAAAATATAGTTATAAAATATATGCTAAATGGACACGTAAATATGTCCTTAGTATTTGACAGGTTCCAATATATCAATTAAAAGAAAAAAGAAAGATAATACAATGTCAAAGATTATAACTGGGCTATTCACAAAAATGAAATAAAATTGGCCATTAACCGAATGAAAAGAACTTTTACTTAATTATGTCACAAGAAAGTACAAAGAACCAAGAAAATAGAGTTTTCCCATGAAATTTCAAATGAAAAAAAATTAAAGATATCTAGTTCTGGGAATGTGCATAATTGGGCTCTTTTGTAGTTTACTCTGGGCATGCGAGTTGGTACAACCTTGCTAGAAAATAATATGGCATTATAAAATACATTTTAAAACATATATAAACTAGGCATGGCGGCACACCTTCCCAAGTCTTAGCCACTTGGGTAGCTGAACAGGGAGGATCGCTTGAGCCCAGGAGTTTGAGATTGCAGTGAGCTCTGCACTCTAGCCTGGATAATGGTGTGAAACCCTGTCTCTAAAAATATTTATATGTATATAAAATCTTTAACCTTGCTTTTTAGAATCTTTCTCACATATAAAAAAAAATTTCTATAAGGATATTTGAACAAGGAATAGTTAATTCAAAAAAAAATTACTTAGAGTGGAAGAAATAATATAAAAACTTTAACATCAATTTGCTGCAAAAATATTATATTTATATAAGTATAAAAGGAAAACTTAATAAGTATAAAAATTAAAGAAAGGGTATTGAATCACAGGAGAAAATGTTGGTACCACAGTCAACCAAGGCACGGGGAATCATGGGGCTGGTCACACCATGGCATGGGTTCAGTGGGGAAAAGTGTTACCTGAGATCTAAAAAACACTGGGACTAAGTCAAGGTAGAAAAAGAGAAGCATCAAGATGACTTGAAAATTTAGGGATTTCCATTTTAAGATGCTAGGTTTCAAAATCTAGCCCCATTCTCTGATCCTCATTTTTCTCATCTGAAAAATAGAGAAAATACTATTGGGCTGTTGGGAAAATAAAACAGGTAACTTTAAATCACTAAGTGCAGTACCTGGGATAGTGTAAGTACTTGGTTTTGGGAAAGAAGAAGCTGTATAGATCTGAAGATTCCCCAGAATAATGTTCACCAGGGCCGATCTCCATATTGAGATTGAAGATTGGCACAGAGTCAGAAGAGAAAGCCTGACCCATTGTTCATGCCAACCATGCATATGAGGAAAAGTGTTATTTTGAGTTTAGTTGCTTTGAAATATTGTTGTTGTTTTTCAGACATTTCCTGAGCACATAAATATTCATGAGTGCAAATCAAATATTGCAGTTATCATCCAAATTAAAAGATGCAACACCCCTTAAGAGGGAAATATGCTTTAAAAATACACTTTTTAAAGTTTGGTAGCTTCAGTGTAGAAGATAAAGCTTCAAAAGGGAATTGAACTTTATGGAGCTTAATTTTTTGTTTGTATTCAACAGAGAACAAAGAAACTCAGACAGGTTTTTAAATGTCCCTGTTTTCTACAAAGAAATGAAATTTGCTTCTGTCATCACTTCAGGAAAGTCTTTTTGAAACCCCCTCTCTACCTGCCCCCCCAACAATCAGGAAAGCCCAGAGTTGAAATTTTATACAAAGAGTACATGAAACAAAATCACAAAATAAACATTGATTCACACCAATTTGCTCATTTTACACAAGAAAGGAGGCAAGCCTACATAACTTTCATGAGTTTTCTGTATGCTTTTTCTGTGGAAGTTGATTAGAACTGAGTGATGATTTAGCTACCTGGCAAATATAGGAAAATTCTGTATCCATTTTAGCTGTTCATTGACACTTTTTTTTATTCCAGGTAATGGTCCGTAATTACTTTTTAGTTGCATATTTAGAATAATTTTTATAGTGCAGTTTTATTTTACAGTTTAAATTTTATATTTTGCTACTTTAGAAAGGCATGTTACATTTGTCAGAGCAATTCCACATTCTAAGAACGAATCCTCAGGCACTAATTAACCATACAAGAGTTAAATTACAGAGATATTCATCATAGTGTTTTATGTATGAGTGACAATAAGAAATCAACATAAGTGTCCTATAATAGAAGACTAGTTTAATAAATCATCGGACACCTATTCAGCATAATGCTATTGAACCATTAGGAAAAATATTGTAAATAAACATTTATTAATTTGAGATGATGTTTACAATAGCTTGATAAGTGAAAAATGGTTACTTAATGCATAAAATAATTCATACATGTTTTAAACACATGCATACACAGATACAAACAAAACCACATTAGATATTTATATAAATGAAGATGCATACAAATATTGTTCACAGTTATTATCTTGGAGTATATATTATATATTTAAAAAAATATTTTGCTTATCTACATGTTCCTGTTGTTGCTAAAATCAGCAAATATTATTTTACTCTCCAAAAAAATAGAATTATAGAACTAATGTAGCTAATCCTTATTGATTGCTTACTAAGTTCCAGGACCTATTCTAAAGGTCCTGTGTATTGTGCACTGTATGCACTGTGTATTTTTTCATTAATATTGTCAACAAGCCTGCTACATTGGTACTACTCTTTAAAAATTTTATTTGACAGATGAGAAAACTTGGAACACAACATAGACATAGCAGGAGTGAGGATTTTACTTCAGAGACAGTTCAGAAACTTAGTTGAATTAAATATATTAATATAATGTATATCACCTTAATGATCAGGTGGAATGTGTGTGTTTGTGAAGTAGCCCCTTGTGTAGATACTCTAAGACTTGATTATATACCTGCCATCAACCTCTGTGTTCCTATGGTATACATAGCAAAACTCTGTTAAAGTATCCAATATTCTTTATGTTGTTGTTTTACTTATATTTTTTCCCTTTAGAGTTTGCAAGCTGCTTGAGTATAAAATTGCATTTTTTATATCCCCAGCACCCAGGAAAATGCTTGTCAAATAAAAGCTCCTCAATAAATATTTGTTGAATGAATGGATAGATGAATATAATTCAAATGTATTCCTGAGATGTATAAAACTACATTATTTTCTATTTAATATGATTCATGCATCTGTGTAGGTGTGATGTTTCAAAATAATTAGTGGCAAACCCTTCAAATGAGAGAAGAAGAAAGTGTGGCTTTGCCTCTCTGTATTCTCTCTCTACTCAAAACAATTGTAAAGTAGAGTCGGCAGGCACACACAGATCATTAATTTCAATAGAGGGAGTCTTTCAAGATAAAGCAAAAAATACAAGCTTCTTTGAGATGAAAATTCAGGAGGCAGAAGAAGAAATCATATCTGTTCTATTCATACCATAGAAAAATGACTATATTCAAAACTTTAATTTTAAAAAAGTAGAAATAGATGAAGTGAGAATAAATTGCACAAATTTAATGGACCCTTCTTTTGAGAAGTGATTAGTTGATATCAATCAGATTATATTTCAATCACGATGAAGTTTTGGGTTTGTTGTTGTTAGTCTAGTTTCAATGTGTACTTAATAGGTAAAGAAAAATACAAAATCAAAGTGACCAAGAAACTGGAAATTTAGACAGGGTTGTGACCATACATTTATATTAATAGTAATAACTGTCACCCTAGAGCCTGACTTTCTCGAACAGATCCCAGGTTAGAAGTTGCAAGCACAGAAATGAGAATATTTGAATTCATCTAAGACAAAGGAAAAAAAAATTAGATAACAATGTTGTTAAAGTTACATAACTGTATGAATAAAGATGAAGAATTATATATTCATCAAAATTTCAGATATGAAGAAGCCTGATAGATCAAATTTTCACTTTAAAGACCAGGGAAATATTCCACTGGTGGAGATATTTTAGTTCCTGATTTTGAATGAACACATGGATTAGAATTTATCTTTCTATTTTTCATACGGGAAAATTGAGACTTGTAGATAACACAGAATGGCATGCAATTGAGGAAGGTTAAAGATTACATTCACAGAACGTACGTTCTAATGCAGGGACTAACAAATGTCAAATGAATTTTGACCACCAAGGCAAATAAATGTAAACATTTCTCAATACCAGCTGGTACATTGCTTTAGCAGCAAATTACTTTTTGGTCTTCCTAAAGTTCTTCATGTCATTTTATGAAAAAATTGGTTTACATAAATTTTCCTTTTAATCATGGTTTATATACTGAGTGTGTTTAGTCGAGTCTGATTTCTGAGAGTTAAACTGACCCAACGATCAACATTGTTTCTAGAACTTGCAGAGAATATTTTAGGATCTGTTTTCATAGCTATCAAGTGAGGGATAGTCGAGTTGGATGTGTCAGGGGAAAGTTGTAATCACACTCTTTCTTTCAGCTCAGCGCTAGTGGCTTGAAGCAGAGTCATTTCATATGCCCTGAAGCAAAAGCTATCTGAACACTTATGTTAAACAAGGATCATAAAATTAGTACCAGTATATGTCACAAAGAGAATCATTTTGTAATTTTTCTAGATTTGCTTTAATCAATTCTACATTATAATAAGATTTATTGGTGGGATATGAGCTCCACTAAAAGTGGCCAATTGAGAGGTAGAAGTCTCCAAAACTAATTCCCTCTTACTCATAGGACATATGTTCCTAGATCCCCAGTGAATGCCTGAAACCACGGATAGTACTAAACTCTATATGTACATTTATTCATATACATGCATACCTATGATAAAGCTTAACTTATCAATGAGGCACAGTAAGAGATAAAAACAACACCAATAATAAAATAGAACAATTATACTAATATACTATAATAAAAGTTATGTGAATGTAGATCTCTCTCTCTCTTCCTATTTTTCAAAATATTTACAGACCATGGTTGACTGCAGGTAACTGAAACTGCAGAAAGCAAAACTGCTTATAAGAAGAGACTACTGTAAATCACGTTGGCAGCTTACTTTCTGCCCTCATTCACTCTTGGAAGGAGATCAAGGAACATGCCATTTGAGGTGCATGACTTGCTGCCCTAAAAAAAGCCTTTCGGCGGGACTAAGAATAGAGAAAAGAAGTGTCAAAGCTGGGCCCCAGAGACCTAGCTCAGGTTTTACGTTTTCCAGCACACCCTGAGATTTTAAAGTCTGAAGAAAGTACAGGTCTATGTTGCCTCTAAGTGAAAGCAAAAATCTGGAGGAGATGCAGGTATACTCGCTCATTCAGTGTGAGGACAAAAGGACCTAAAACACAAGCTTTGCCAATGGTGGCCAAGAATGTCATCTTTCTGTGAAAAGAAATGAACATTATTATATGTTGGTCAACTGGAATATCACTGTGAGGTTTACAACTCAATTAGAGATTTTTGGGTGTGGTGTTTATCATATAGATACACAGCCTCAATGTTTTGGCTATCAGAGCAAGCCAAAATACAGGCACATTTGTTTTTAATGTGCACAATGGGCTGTTGCATGTTCTTTATTGTAGCCATGCCTAGGCATTGAAATTCCTTCTCTTCACCTTGGACATTAAAGTCTCTTAAAGTGGAAAGCACTAACAATAGTGTTTGTGTTAGTCAAAACTTAATAAAATTATAGAGCATACCTAATTTTTCATTCTATAATCATCTAAGTATGATCAATCAAGTAGTATAATATCAAGCTTGGGCCTCTTTTAATCCCACACCCAATGTTTCTTTTCCTAATTATGATCACTGCAGTATGAAAAGGAAACAAATGAGAGCAAAACACTTTTGTGGTAAGCTGAAAGATGTCCATGATTTTTTAAAACCATTTAAATCCTAAACAGAATATTAAAATTCCTCTAAAGTTAGCTGTGAAAGTGCTTCATAATTATACTATAATCTCAGTTATCTTTAGTAGTATTTCAGACCATAATCTTTTTACAATTTAGGTTTAGGGAATTACCTTATTTGCAATGACTATTCAAGAGAAGGGAGAGATTTATAATACAGGTAATAATATTTTTCTTTCTTTGAATTTTTCACCACCATATGATTTTCTGTACAAAATGCCTACTGAGTCTGAATCTGAAGGGGTTTAACTCTATTGATAGAAGAAGAGAGAATCCAGTCTGCTATATGGATAATTTATTTGATTTCACTATGCTACATGTTTTTATAAGAAAAACTTAAAAGAAAATTAAACTCATTTAAAAAGTACACAAATTGTTTTTGTAACAAAGCAATTAAGGAAGCCTGCCTATCCAAAATGATGGGTAATATTCTAAACACAAAAAGTGCTTAATTGCCTTCTGTTTGGAAACTGCGTTCTATCTTTTGTGGTTTAATAAGAAAAGGATGTTTGGGATTAATATGAAGATTTAGATCTCTCTTATCTGCAATCTTAAAAATATATGGAAACAAAGAGCAAAACTGGCTACTAGAGGTTGAAAAGGAAGAGGGGATGAGAGAAAAGGAGATATAGGTCAACTGGTACAAAGTTGCAGTTCTATAAAATGAATAAGTATAGAGATCTATGATAGCATATGAACTTTAGTTAATAATAATGTATAGTACACTAGATATTTGCTAAGAGAACAGATTTTAGGTGTTTGTAACCCTCCACACATGCACACACACACACACACACACACACACACACACAACTATGTGAGATAAGGAATATCTTAATTGGCTTCGCTATGCTAATCCTTTCATTATGTATATGAAAATATTATGCTGTACGCATTACATATAAACAATAAAAAGATTCAGTACCCTCTGCTATTTTTAAGTTACTAAATTTGTTAAAAATTTTAAAGTTATAATCAACTCAAACAAATTAATTTATGAATACTTTTCATCTAGTCTATCCCTGAAACTAAGCAGAAATATTTTAAGCTAAAGCATAAAGTTATAACTCAAAGATTATCTTTATTAATTATGCATCTTAAGAATAGTAGAAGGTATATTTTAAGTAGTTGCAATTAAGACCATCCACCAACATTAAACATAAATTGTTTCAGAAAATGCTCTTAACAGCTCCATACCATGCCCAACACTATATTAAGCATGAAGGTAGTGTATGCTAGTTTATATCTGTTTAATAAGGTTGATATGCATGAAGAGAGGAAGAGAATCAAGACAGAGCAAGGCATGTGTGAGTGATTACATGAATACTTTTTATTGCTGAAATTTAAACTGTAAGAAATAAAGGAGTAATATAGATGAAGCTGATGAAAAATACAGGGGCTGGATAATGAAAATGCCAACCTATTATGCTAAAGCATTTCTTTCTACACCATCACATAGGCAACACCATTCCAATGATGAACTTTAATCCTAAGTTTGATATGGTTAAATTAGCATGGATTGTTTTAATATATATTTGAAGGATGGATTTAAGGAAAAATGAGCTATACTAGTGCTAAAGACACCAATTAGGAGACTATTACAGTACCATGGAACCATGAGTACAGCCTGACCTAGGAAGTAGTAATATGAATAAGGAAGGGGAAGATTTCAGGATATAAATATATAAATATGCATACATATGCATATATATATGTGTGTGTATATATATTTAGAAGAATGTGGTTATAGGATAAGTGAAATAGAGAATTCTAAATCTCTAGTTTGCTGGTGAAAAGGATCCTGGAAATATCAGCGGAGAAAAAGAAAGGGCATATTTAGGATGATATTTAAATAAATTAACTATATTAACACACTCTATGAGTAAATAGTTTTCACTTTTCATTTATTTTTTCCAAAAATTATTGGTTAGTGCAGTGTTAGAAATTGAAAAATACATATTAAGGACATTCATCGAAGGCAAAGTAATTAATTTTACTGAGTTCTTAATGTTATGTATGAAGCAATAGACACTGTATATCCTACAACTGGTATTCTATTTTCTGATTAGGAGAAAGGAAATTAAGGCTCACAGATGTGAAATAATTTGCCAAAGTTCAAATATCTAGAAAATGTCTGTGATGGTATTATTATTAAGGCAAACTAAAAAAATTATTATATTGGGATGATATTTTGAGTTATTATATAACAAAATGTTACTTATCATATTTTTTTATCCTAGGGTGAGTAGAGATACAAGGTTACTGAGCATTCTGGGTTGATTCTCTCGGGTCCATTCAACCATAAAATTTTGTGTAGTGTTTTTAGATAGCTACTCTTCTAGGATTACATACTATAGAGAAATGCTACTGATGTTGGCTATTTAGTAGTGTATTAGGTACATATTAGGTGTGGGCAAAAGAGAGAGAAAGAGAACGAGAGAGTGAAGTACAAAAGAGGGACAAGAGAGAAAGAGAGAAAGAAAACCATTTGCCATTGGTTGTCTACCAAATAACAATTTCTCCCTCAAATATGGACAGAGAGCTTTTACCTTCAAGAGAATGGCACCTTCTCCTAGCCACAGAGTATGAATCATAAATATTCTAATTCATTCATTGTAATTCTGTTTCTCTTTTTCATTTTGGTAATTCACAGCCCAGAACCATTTTCAAAGATGAAGGACTTATTCCTCAGCTGTTGGAAGTGCTGCCAGAAGACAGCCCTCAGCTGTCAATCCTCTTTGATGATTGCTTGGACTCAAGACAGCTGTCTCACTCAAGCAGCCTGTGTTTGATGTTCAATTAGCCTAAGATGAAAGTCCCAAATCTTCAACCCTTCAGAAAAGGCTTTCCCATTACCAAAAGCTATCTGTGGGTCAGAGAAGGCTTCATGTCCCTGCAGTGCAGTTCCACTTCTCCCTCTGCACAATCCTCCTTATCAACACATGATGACCCCAATAGTACACTCTGATGACAATCCTGCATGCTATTTTAGCATCTGCTCCCTGAGCAAGTCAACCTGCAACTGTCAGGGACTGGCCTACATTATGTAGGCATATTAATTAGTAAGTTTTGGCCAATGAGACGTAAAGAAAAACATGCTGGAAAAGCTATTTTCTTCTTATATAAAAATACAGAATCTTGAGAAACAAAGTTCCTTTTTTACCTTCTATCTTCTTTGCATATCTGGCAGCTCTCCTTAGACCATGAGGACCAATCAAAACAATCATGGAGATAAATTATTATCAAGGAACCTCTTGAAAAATCCATCTTCTGAGACTTTGTTATGAGGACAAATTAAACTTTATATAGGAAAAGTAATTGTTATTTGGTTCTTATTTAATTATAGCCAAAATCACACTACATGACACTATGGTAAGAACTTACGTGTTTATGAAGATACTGGAAGTCTAGTGTGGGAACTGATTTCCCTATGTGTTTTGAATATAGTGTTTAATTAACCACCCTAATTAGAGCCTCAGAGACCTTCCCTAATCTAAGTATTTGTTGCTTTATTCTTGGTGTATAACTGGAATTTCTTTAATCTTGATAATTGTTTTGTACTTCTATATTTGTGTGCTATGACTTACTTTAGTCTTCTTTGTGAATCCATCAAATATGTTCATTACATTCTACCCTGAAGATGATACATAAAAATAATAAAATGAGAGAACTCATACTACCTGATTTCTAGAACTATTATAAATATATAGTAGCCAAGACAGTATGGTTTCAACTTATAAATAAAAAAAAAACATTTCACAAAGTGACAGAATAGAGAGCCCATAAATAAACCCACAAATATGTGGTCAATATAATATTTTCAATAAAGCTGTTCAGGTAACTAAATAGGAGAAGAATGGTCTTTTCAACATATTAAGCTGGAAAAATTGTACATAAAATGAAAAAAGAAAATAATAAACCTCAACTCTTACATTAAATCATATGTAATACAATAATTAACTAAAAATGGACTGAAACCCTAAATGGAAAAGCTAAAACTATAAGATGTCAAGAATAAACTATATGTTAAGTGTTTATGACCTTGGTTAGGCAAAATTTTATTAGATAAGATACAAATATAAATCATATTAGAAAAAATGAGAGAGTGCTGGACTTCATCAAAATTAGGACCTTCTATTCTTTGAAAGACACTACTAACAAATAATAAGATGATAAGCCACAGAGTTTAGTTTTCAAAACATGCTATCTGAAAAAGAACTTGTTTCCAGAATATATAAAAAATTCATACAACTTAATAAGACAAACAACTTAATAACAATGAACAAAAGTTAAATTGAACAAAAACTTCTCCAAATAAGTTATGCAGATAATGAATAATAACATGAAAAAAGATGCTCAACATCATTAGTCATTAAGGAAATGCAATTTAACACATTAATGCCATACTACTACATCCCCTTTAGAATGGCTAGAATAAAAAAGACTGAAGATACCAAATGCTGGTGAAGATATAGAACATCCTGGACCTCTCACTCAATACTGGTGGGAATGCAAATGGTATACCAATATTTGAAAATAGTTTGGAAGTTTCTTATAAAGTTAAATATATTCAATCAATTCAATACAGCATTCTCATTTCTGGTTTTTATCCAAAAGAAATGAAAATATATGTCCACACATAAACCTCTAATCTAATTCCAACAGCAGCTTTTAAATACCTTTTAAGGAGACTTTATTTTTACAGCAGTTTTACATTCATAGCAAAATGTAGAGAAAGGTACCGAGAAATTTTGTATACCCCATTCCCCACACAAACATAATATCCTTCATTATCAAAATCTCCCACCAAAGTGGCACATTTGTTACAATTGATGAACCTACAATGACACATCATTATCACCCAAAGTCTATAGTTTACATTAGGGTTCACTCTTGGTGTTGCACATTGTATGGGTTTGGACAAATGTATAACGACATGTATTTATCATCATAGTACCATACAGATAGTTTCAATGCCCTAAACATTCTCCGTGCTCTGCCTGCTTATCTCTCCTTTCTCTCTAACCCCTGGCAACCACTAACTTTTCTCTGTCTCCATAGTTTTGCCTTTTACAGACTGTCATGTAGTTAAATTATATGGTATGCAGTTTTTTAATATTGGCTTTTGTAATTGGTAATGTGCATTTAAACTTTCCCCCGTGTCTTTTCTTAGCTTGATAGCTCATTTCTTTCTAGCATTGAATATTCCATGTCTGGGTGTACCACAGTTTATTTATTCATTTACCTACTGAAGTACATCTTGGTTGCTTCCAAGTTTTGGCAATTATGAATAGAACTGCAATAAACATCCATGTGCAAGTTTTTATGTGGACATAAGGTTTCAACTGTTTTGGGTGAATATCAAAGTGCATGATTGCTGGATCATATGGTAAGAGTATGTTTGTTTAATTTTGTATAACCCTCCCAAACTGTCTTCAAAAGTGGCTGTGCCATTCTGCATTCCTACCAGCAATGAATGAGAGTTCCTATTGCTTCACATCCTCCCCAGAATTTAGTGTTGTTAGTTTTATAGATTTGGGCTGTTTTAAAAGGTGCATAGTGATATCTTGTTTTAATTTGTAATTCCCTGATGAAATATCATATTGAACATTTTTTCATATGCTTATATGCTATCTGTATATTTTTTTTGCTGGGCTGTCAAGATTTTTGGCCCATTTTTAATTGGGTTGTTTGTTTTCTTATTGTTGAGTTGTAAGTGTTCTTTGTACGTTTGGGATCTTTTGCAAATATTTTCTCTGTGTCTGTGGCTTGACTTTTCATTGTCATGATTGTAAGTTTTGCAGAGCAGAAATTTTTAATTTTAATGGTGTTAGCTTATCAAGTCTTTTTTTTTCATGAATTGTGACCTTGGTGTTGTGTCAAAAAGTCATTACCAAACTTAAAGTATCTAGAATTTCTCCCATCTTATCTTCTAGAAATTCTATAATTTTGTATTTCACATTTAGGTCTGTGGTTCATTCTGAATTAATTTTGAAATAGATGTAAGGTCTGTGTCTGGAGTCTTTTTTTGTACAGGTATCTCCAGTTGTTCCAACATCATTTGTTGAAAAGACTGTCTTGTATGTATTGTATTGACTTTGCTCCTTTGTCAAAGACCAGTTGATTAACAGCTTTGTCCATAATAACCAAAACTGGAAACAAGTAGAATGAATACCAGATGGATATTTGACAAGTAATATGTGATATAATTATGCACCTCAAAAGCATTATGTTAAGACTACACATTGCATAATTCTGCTTATGCAATTCTGTAGAAATGGCAAAAACTAACCAACCAACAAACAAACAAATGAACAAACAAATGAAAAAAGCCCCAAGGGACTGGAAAGAAATGAATGGTTAATAGGTACTATAGATATGAGGAAGAACTGACCTTACAAAGAGACACAAGATATCTTTCAGTAGTGTTCAAAATGTTTTATATTTTAACGTGGTATGAACTCATAACTGGATACATTTGCCAAACTCACTGAACTGAATTCCATAATGATGAAGCCCCCTCATCATGACACATATATTCAAACATACTATTTTTTAAATAAAAAGCATATTTTTCATAAATTACCAGTTTATTTTGTAATATGTCTATTTAATAATGAGTGCCTAGTCCTTCTCTCAAGGATTAAAATAATAAGAATGTTTGCTTTCTTCAAAAAATATATTGTGAATGTTATATAAGTTAATCAATTTTAAATGATGACTTCTTATGGAATTTGTGTACTTTTTGTTTTTAAATACATTTCTATTGAACAATTCAGAAGTGTGGGAGCTAAGAACAATGTGTATATAAATTTGCTTTGGCAGTGTACATGAAATTTAGTTCTGTGTCAGATGAAATATGCTGATGAGGTCTGTCTGGTTGTAGGCCTATGTATTCACAAAGACTCGTGTAAAGCAGGAAAATCCTCAGACTCAGCCAAGGGAAAAAGTGTACAACAATTTCACTCTGACTCCTGACAGGATTTTCAGAATTATATTCTTTATGCCTTCTTTTCCCATTTTAGTAGAAATCACCTTTTGTAGATTTCCTATGATAAAGAGAAACAAAGCATAACAGAAGAAAACAAAATTAAAATGTTCAAATTGGTTAAATAAATGATTTAAGAAATTACAATGCAAAATAAATGTAAAGAAATTAAAATGCTAAATAAATATAAAGAAACATTTTGGGAGACATAAACTTTGTTTTTATTTGGGGTTTGCAGCTGATTTTCTCTGTATCAATTCTCTAAAACATATGCAACTATTTACCTCCTCCACAGATACTGATATTGCCATATGGATTATTTTTAAACAACCCAGTTTCTGGATCATTGGAAAGGACTAGTCCTACAAAAGAGAGTATATTGCAGTCATTGAAATTTAAACATAAAGAGGTGTTTTTACTTATAGAATTATATTCCTGTTCCATCTACAAAAATAAAAGGTACAAGGACCTCGTTGCACAATGGTAGCGCGTCTGACTCCAAAAATAAAAGGTACAGAATAAAAATGTAAAAAAATGAGCACACTATCAAAAAAGAGGAAATATCCAAATAAAGAATATTTACAAACTATGTTTTTTTCAGAAAGTTTCAATATGCACATGTACTTTCTCATATTTGATAATGCAGGGCAAACAATACCATATTATAATTAAGGCTGGGATTAAAAGGAAGCACACTTGGGAAGTTATGGAGACTACAGAATATGATAAAACCATATTTTTCAAGATTTATACTTTTACTGAGAATTAGTTTGGAATCATCATCAGTGTAGTCAGAGGAAAGAGTACTCTTTCTATAGTATCAAGATTAATAGGAAATCTAAAAAAGAAATAATGAATTTATTCTCCACATTCATTGTGTGCTACAGAAGACACATTATTCTACATTATGCTTATATTAGACTTAAATAAATTTCATTATGAAAATAAGATTAGAAGAGTGCTTTGTAATTTGAAACCATACATTACTTATATGAATTTTTATAATAAAGCACTTTCAGGATGATAATATGTTTCTGTACTTTTAGATAATTAAATACCAAAGTGCATAGAAGTAGTTTTTAGTCTTGATTTTATAGGTTTAAATCAAAGGAATTTAGAATTCAATCACCAAATCTCTATAATTTATTCTGCCATTTACAATGTTTGGCACTGATTACCTCTATTTAGAGTAGGTGTGCGAGTAATGTTTGCAATATATGAAAATGAAAGTGGCAAGTATGCAGTTTATAGTAGTGGGCATTCTAATTTCACATTAACTTGTGATTGTACCTTTATAAAATCAAAGCCCAGCAGGACATACTAAAAGAAATAAAAGTCCTACTGGATTTAGTTTTCTTTCAATACATAAACATGTCATTTATTTAAATGTAGTAGTTTAATTGTAACTCTTTTTTCACCAACTTCTACACTAATGGATCATTTCATAAAGCAAAAATCATATCAGGCAAACCAATATGGATATTCCTCTTCTTGCACATGACTGCCTATTACTCTTTGAATGCGGAAAAACTTTGACGTAAGTACAATAAACCTTCTCCTAATTTTTCTTGTAGCCCTTCACAGTAAAACTGATATCTCTTGCAAGATCCAATTCTAATTTAATACCATATCAGAATTATTTCCTTTTTAACAATACTACCCTGAATTCTATGAGGCAACTAATTTCCTAAGAAATTTTATGAAATAATTTTCTGTTAAGACTATTAGTTAATATTAATATAGATGGATATTTAAAAGGTACTTTAAAATGGTTTTGTAGAACTCTACACTATTGAGATGCTATGGGGCATAAAAAAAGATTGCATAGTAAAATATAGTGCCCTTCCTGTAATTTACAAGGAATATCACCAGAAGTTAAAGAATAATGTGATTTTGTTTAATCTAGAATTTCTTAAAGTCATAAATATAATTACTTAAATATATAGGAGAGTTTGAGAAAATTTGTCTTAAGGGATAACTTATTTATGAATAGAAGATAAGTTTAATATAGACTACAAATATATATATATTACTATATATAATACATTTGATAATCATAGCAGATATGCTAATCAATAGAATTTCTATTTATGTGTATAGCTACATTAGATTTGTATTTTTGAAAATGATCAGAAAATCAAATTAGATTATTTATTTTTGTTTATTTCAATCAAAGTTACACATGCATGTTGTTGTAAGAGATTGTTTAAGATTCTGAGTTTGGCTAAAATAAAATCAGTCCACTGTATGTCTCCTGCTGACTACAGATGAAATTTCTGAAAAAATACAAAAAGCAATTACCTGAGGACTTTCAAAAATAATCAAAAGTATGTGAATTGTGAAGAGTTGTCAAAACTTGGGGAAACGATTGTCATAGGGAGTAATTTCCTTCTGTTCCCTCCATGCTGCTTTTCCTTTGTGGCTTGTCTAGAGGCCAGGGCCCAGTCCTGTTGTTGCCTGTTGAAGCAGTATTGTGGGTAGCTAGAACTCTAAAAGAAAATCAATTTTCTGGCCAGAGCAACTGAAGAAAGAGCTTCTGCAGCTTTGTCAGGCAAGGAGTGTGAGGAATTCCAGAGAAGAAAGAACTGAAGAAAGAGATCCTTTAATTCTGTGTGTAAATCCATGCTGGTCTTGGGCTTTTCTCTGAGCTGCCCATGTGTGACCGAAAAGATCATAACAAGGGATGAACACATTCTTTTCAAGTTTGCATGAACACCAAAAAAAGATAAACTGTAATCTAGACCTTAACAATAAAGCAAATCTTAACAGACTTAAGATAATTAAAAAAATTGAAACAAGAAATACAAAGAATGTTATTTCACCATAATGGAATTCAAGTAACATGTAAAAAAGAAAAGTCATATTTGATGAGTTATTAGCATTATCCTTTTATTAAATTTGGAAAAGGACACCATCTAAAATCAAGTCAGATGTAAAAAGAATCCATTGTACCTATGGTATATGACTATTCCATTTAAAATAGCAAATCAAATCCAGCAGCCTATTAAAAGAAGAACATAATATTTCATTTATCCAGAATGTTCATCACCTGGAGTGTCCCATTGTTAATATATAAATATAATGTTTACATATTGGGAACTACACACTAAAAAATCTATTACCCACTGAAAGTAATATCTGAAAACTAGTACAATATTTAATATTTAACTGCTGTGAAGTCACTGCACTTGTCCACTCAATCATACCTCCTGGTCTATAGACATTCACAACATTTAGAATAATCACCATCCAGTAGTTTCCTCTTCTACCTCACACTATAGGAAAGTAATACATATTTTAATTAAATGAAATGTAAAGAATGTATTATGTGGTAAATAAAATCAATCCTAGCAAAATATTATTCAACCCATTGTAGGACAATTTATAACAAAAATAGTAAGCATCAAATTTGTTAGAGGAGGAAATAAATACTTTTTTTCTTCATTGCTATATTTACTTCAAAAGTTTGTCCTGAAAATTATAAGTATTTTTCTAAGAGAAGTATTTGTAACATTTGAAATAATTGTATTAATAAAACCAGGCGAAAATAGGTGTTATCAAAAAAACTAAAATATGATATATCAAGTATAATTTCTTAGAAAGATTCTTACCAAGATGTAGAATTTTTGCTTTAATCAAGCTCTGAAGTTTGTAAAAATTATATTGATATAATTTTCCCATTGTTTAGTTATACAGTTCTATGAATCTTGAAAAACACATAGACATGCAAGGCTACCATAAATCAAGACATAAAACATTCTGGTAAATAAAAAAAGTTCCTTGACACTTCTCTTGATTCCCCCCGCCCACCACTGTCCCTGGCAACCATTATCTGTTTTGTGTATAGGAACAGATAGCTTTTGCTTTTAACACTAGACTGTATTCTTCAAACAAAATCTCTTGAGAAAGACCAATATAAATATAAAGCATGTGAAAACAGTTGCTCTGGTAAAGTGAGTTTAGGAGGTCTGGGGAACTGGAATCTTAACCTTGCCTGCACCTACTCTGGCACGGGTACAGTTCCAGGAAACCTAGGTACCTCAGGAAGATGCTTGAAACACTGGTTATAACTTTATCTATTTTTAAAAATGTGAATGTTTTGAAACCAGAAAATATATTATTAGCATGTCAACAGATTGTGTTTTCATAAAATGTGTACTTCATGAAAATAGGAACATGGATATCCGGAAGAAACATATTGTGCAAGCACATGGGGTGCTGGAAGTATCAACTTTGGTGATATTGAAATCCACTCATGATGGATGATAAACTTTCTACTAAAACTTTCTATGTAGACAACTGATAGAGCCCATGATTTCCCCACTCTGCCTAAAGACTTTTTGTACTCCACATCTTTAATCATATTACTAAGGTATTTTATTTTAGTGAAAATATTACCAAACTGTCTTTAAATAATCATTGACAAATTTCTATTCTACATTTGTTCTTAGGCTATTTTTGTTAGTTTTTAGTTGCTTTTTATTTAAAATATCTTTCATGTAAATGAAATGCACACATTTTAATTGTATAGTTATAGGAATTTTGACAACTGCACAATCCCCATTCTATCACCCTAGAAAGTTTATTTAAGCTTTTCATATTGTCAATACCTTCCCCCTACAAAGTGGTAATTACTTTTCAAATTTCTATCATCAAAGCGTTATTTTGCCTTCTCTAGAAATTCACATAAATGAAATTATTTAGTTTATGTTGTAAATAGATGTACATACAATATATTTTTCAGATTTATCTATATTGTATGTTCCTTTTACTGCTGAATAAATATATCACAATTTGTTTACCCTTTGACTTATTGATAGACATTTTGGTTACATTTTGATTTCCATTAGTAAAGCTGATATGAACATCTGTATATGAGTCACTTGTAGAATTACGTTTTCATTTGTCTTTGATAAATATGTAAGAGAAGGGTTATAGGTTGGATTATATTTAACTTTATAGGATTTAGCTCAAGTGTCCTTCAAAGTGGTCATATCAGAGTTCTTGTTTTCCATTCTCAATACTTGACACCATCAGGTTTAAAAATGTTTATAATTTTAACATTCTTTTCCTTTACTACTAATAATTTTAAAGATTTATGCATATTGTCATATGTCATGGGTCATTTATATATCCTCTTTCTGAAGTTTATGTTCAACTTTTTTTTACCCAATTTTAATTTCGTTATGTGTGGCTTTTTAAAAAATTGAGTTGTAGAACTTATTTATTGATTATACATAGTAAACCTTTGTTAGATATATGCATTGCAAATATTTTCTCTCACTCTCTGCCTTTTCTTATGATTTTCTTCTTTGGAAGAGCAAACGATTTTGATTTTGATGAAATCTAGTTTATGAAATTTTTAATTTCATAGTGAGAGTTTTTTATTTCCTATGAAATGTTGCTTATATTTATATTTTATTTCAGAAACTTTTTTGTTACAGTTTTTACTATGCTCTAAGATCATCCTCAAATTGATTCTTGTGTTTGATGTAAGATGGAGGTTTTATTTTATATTTTCATGTGAATATCCAATTATGTCAGTGCTGTACCCACCACACAGAAGCAGCGTGGACCTCCACATAAACTGTGGTTCAGATGGAAGCCTGATAATGCTATACACAGCCACCAAGGGGTTATAACAAAAGTTAATTACTCATGGGAATCCTGGGGAGAGCAAAGCCAGCTTTTCAAGCTGTTTTGACAATGGTTTAAGAGAGCTGAGAAAGGATCCTGACATGACATTTTCATACTACTTAGGGCTGTGTTCTCCAACCCCAGGTCCTCTGACCTGTACCTGTGGCCTGTTAGGAATAAGTCCGCACCCAGGAGGTGAGCAGCAGGCAGAGCAAACTAGTGAAGTTTCATCTATATTTACAGCCACTCCCCATTGCTCAAATCACGGCCTGAGCTTCACTTCCTGTCAGATCAGCAATAGCATTAGATTCTCACAGGAGTAGGAACCCTATGGTACATTGCTCATGCAAGGGATCTGGGTTGTGTGCTCCTTATAAGAATCTAATGCCTGATGATCTGAGATGGAGCTGAGGCGGTGATGCCACTGCTGGAGAGCTGCTGCAAATACAGATGATCATTAGCAGCAAGGTTTGACTGCACAGTAAATGTAATGCTCTTGAATCATCCCCAAACCATCACCCTACCACCAACCCCATCCATAGAAAAACTGTCTTCCGTGAAGCTGGTCCCTGATGCCAAAAAGGTTGGGGACTGCTGACTTAGGGGATGAGGACAGAGGGACCATGCCTGTACATGCCTTTAACTTCAAGTTAGCACCAAAGGAGGGAGAGAGCACCTGGATTTATTACCAGCTATGCCCAGGATATGGGGCATAAGGAGAAGAGGAAGTAGTGAGTAGTTCGTTTTTTCCCCCACTTTGTCACCCAGGCTGGAATGGGGGTACAATCACTGTAACTTCTAACTTCTGAGCTCAAGGGAGCCTCTTGCCCTATAGAGTAGCTAGGTCTACAGATATGTGAGACCATACCTGGCTAAGTTTGTACAGGAGGTCTCATTATGTTGTCCAGGCTGGCTTCAAATTCCTGGATGCAAGGAATCCTCCTAATTTGGCCTCCCAAAGTGCTGGGATTACAAGTGTGAGCCACTGAGCCCAGTCTGAAGTGAGGTTTAAAGCTGTCAGCTGTCAAACATCAAAAAATGGAGTCAGAATCTATTCCCTGAGGCATCATTTGTTGAAAGGATTAATATTTTCCCATTCCATTACATCTGCACATATGTAAACTTTATTGAATATGTATTTATGGATATATTTCTGGACTGTTTCTTTTGTGACTTTTGTCTATATTCCTATTTTTGCAAAAACACTACACCATCCTAATTAGGGGAGTTATATACTAAAGCATTATATTGGACAGAGTAAGTCCCCCAAGTTCTTTTTCAACATTGATTTGGTAATTAGAGATAGATGAATTTTAGAATCGGCTTGTCAATTTTTATAAAAAGGTGTATAGAATCTGATTGGTACTAAATTAAATTTATAGATTAATTTGGGTGGAATGGCTATCTTAACATTGAGTTTTCTAATCCATAATTACATTATGGTTTTCCATTCATTTACATATTTTAGATTATTGATTTTAAGACTTTCTTCTTTTCTAAAATAAGCACTTAAAACTATACATTTACTTCTAAGCACTACTTTGGCTGCATTCCACAAATATTGATGGATTCTTTAATTGTCATTCCTATAAATCATACACACCTGCTTGCAGGCATACATGCACATACACACATATATTATTTCTTTGGTGATTTTTATTTGAACTAGGGATTATTTAGAAGTGTGTGCTTCTTACTTTTGAGTTATTCAGGACTTTTCTAGTTATTTTATGGTATCATTTCTAATTTAATTTTGCAGTGGTAGAGAGCATATTCTGTAGTTTCAAATGGATTTACCTGAGTGAATGTTCCATAATCATTCTCTTATAATTTGATTCGGTATTATCTTAATGTCTGTTAGGTTGCATTGGATAATAATGTAATCCAAATATTTCATATACTTACTAATTTGGGGGTATATATTGCCTATCAACTGCTAAAAGAGACAGGTTAAAGTGTGGATTTGTCTATTTATTTTTTGTATTATTGAAAAATTTTGTTCCATTTATTCTGAATTTCAACTATAGATGCTACACATTCAAAATAGTTGGGTTTTCTTCATCAATATGCTCATTTATTATTAAAAAATGTTCCTCTATTACTGTTAATACTTTTTTTCTTGAAGACTATTTTATTTGAGACTGATGTAGCCACTCCAGTTGCTTATGCTTAGTGTTTGGGCTAGATTCTTTTTGTCTCCTCTTTTTCTTTTCCTGTTTTATTTATGCCATTTCAGTTTTTCTTCATATGACATTCTCTCTGCTCTAAAGATTTATTATTCATAGCTCTTTTTGTGTCATTCATTATAAGTTTTTGGTCCAGAGATTACATGCATTTTTTAACTACCATTGTCTATTAAAATTAAAATTCTGGCCGGGCAGCGGTGGCTCACGCCTGTAATCCTAGCACTCTAGGAGGCAGAGGCGGGCCGATCACTCGAGGTCAGGAGTTCGAAACCAGCCTGAGCAAGAGCGAGACCCCGTCTCTACTATAAATAGCAAAGAAATTGATTGGCCAATTAATATATATAGAAAAAATTAGCTGGGCATGGTGGCACATGCCTGTAGTCCCAGGTACTAGGGAGGCTGAGATAGCAGGATTGCTTGAGCACAGGAGTTTGAGGTTGCTGTGAGCTAGGCTGACGCCATGGCACTCACTCTAGACTGGGCAACAAAGTGAGATTCTGTCTCAAAAAAAAAAAAAAATTAAAATTCTGCCTAAATATGATTGTCATTATAATCACCATTTTTTTGTATTTGCAGAGCCTTCTGAATCTTGAGGATTAATAATTGTGGTCAATTTTCAGTTATGCCCTTATTTATAGGGTGAATTCCTTAGTCCTGGGACAAGGCCTTTGCTTCTTATATGTGATTTCTGCTTACAATGGAAACTGTATGGTGTTAACTTCCCTAATTTGATGGGAATTAAACTCCAAATTCTCTCCCCTTTATGAACGGTAGCTGCTTGGAGCTCTGCTTGGATTTTTAGATTTTTGCCTATTATTTTTCTTTGATTTAATGGACTCTTGTCCAACACATTATAGTTGAGTGGTATAGGCAGGACTTGGGGAGGCATTTCAATGCCTATTTTGGAAATTTTACTCTATGGTTCCTGTCATTGTGATCTTTTCTCCTTCAATGTCCAGTCCCTGCTGCAATCCAAAGTTATATCTACTGACTGTTTAAGAAGTTTTCTGTTTTCTATTTGAATTCTATCTGCTAGCCATATGAATGGTAGAGTGTTTTCAAGGAAAAGCTATATAATTGTAGATCTCACTCCTTGTGTTTTTCTGCTCTGAAGGATTGAATTTCCTTTAGTATCTGCCTACTTTTGTTCATTTATAGTGCCTTCAATTAATTGTTTTTCATATTTTGCCTAGAGATCTTAAAATTTGTCAGCAGGAGGGTTAGTTTGACATAACCTACTTTGCCATGACTGGATGCTAGAAGCCTGTTTTTAGGTTTGTTTTGAAAATATTGTTTATTATTATTTTCTGATCATGAAAGTAATAAAGGGTTATTATAAAATATTTTTTGAAAACACATAAAGTAATAGCAAAGAATATAAAAATAACTGTTATACTAATTAGAAATAAATACCATTGATATTTTTATGTATTTTGTGCAATTACGCACAAAAACAAACATATATGTTTATAGTTAAAATCTGAAATGTTATAGGGATATCGGTGTACACTTAAAATCACATTTTGTATAGGCATGTTGAACTTAGCATATTAATTTTTTATTTTCATAAATAGCTTTTAAAATAAATTTTAATAACTTCATAATGCACCATGCAATTAACTATCATTTATTTAACTATTCTAATAAGTCATTTATAAGTTACAATTTATAAATTATTTCCCCTTTCATATATAACAATGCTAAGTATCTTTGTATGTAAGTTTTTATCTTCATTTGTGATTATTTCTTTAGATTAGAATCCTAGAAATAGATTACTAAAGCAAAGTGTCTTAGTAGTATATTCTGAAGATTCTTATTATATTTTCTTAGATTTTTATCTAAACTTTTCTCCAAATTTTCCCACAAGCAGTGTGGGGTGGCATCTCTTTTACAACAACTTCAATCAGCACTATTTGATACCTGATTTTTCATTTATTTAATTGGGAGAGTTTGAATGGCTTTTATTTGGTTATTCGCCATTTGTGTTGTCTCTCTTTATGATCATCTATTCTTATTCTTTACCTATTTTGTTGGTTTGTACGAGCTCATTTTTTAATCTATATTACTCACACTATAATCTTTCCACTGTGGCTGTCTTAAATTCAATTTTGAGTATAAACATTTGCAATCTAGTGACCTCTGTGATAATAATTTTGTTAGGTGAAATTCATATAACATACAATTAAAATTTAAAATAAATGGACAAATTCTTAGAAACACATAGCCTCCCTAGGCTCAATCAGGGAGAAATACAATTCTTGAATAGACCAATAACAAGTACTGAAATTGAAGCAGCAATAAATGAACTTCCTAAAAAAAAAAGTCCTGGACCAGATGGCTTCATACTCAATTTGTACCAGACCTAGAAAGAACTGGTGTCTATCCTGAAGATATTATTCCACAACATCAAGAAGGAAGGAATCTTCCCCAACACACTTTACAAAGACAACATAACTGATATGAAAACCGGAAAAGAACTCAACCCAAAATATTCTAGACCAATATCCCTTATGAATATAAATGCAAAAATTCTCAATAAAATCCTAGCGAACCAAATTCAGGTGCTTATCGAAAAAATAAGCCATCATAATCAAGTGGGTTTCATTCCAGAGATGCAGGGATGGTTCAACATATACAAATCTATAAATGTATTTCACCACATAAACAGAAGTAAAAACAAACATCATATGGTCCCCTCAATAGACACAGAAAAAGCATGCGACAAAATTCAGCACCCTTTTATGAAAAGAACACTTAACAAAATAGGCATAGATGGGACTTATCTCAAAACGATACAAGCCATATATGACAACCCACAGCCAACATCATACTGAAGGGGTGGAAATTGAAAGCATTTCCGCTTAGACCTGAAACAAGACAAGGTTTCCCTCTACCACCACTTCTATTTAACATAGTGCTTGAAGTCTTAACCAGAGCAATCAGACAAGAAAAGGTAATCAAGGACATTCAAATGGGGGCAGAACAGATCAAACTACCACTCTTCGCTGATGATATCTTATATTTAAAAAATCCCAAAGATTCTGCCATGAGACTACTGGAATTGGTAAACAAATTATGCAAAGTCTCAGGTTGCAAATAATTGTACACAAATCAGTAGCATTCATATATGCTAAAAAACTGAGAATCAAATCAAAGACTCAATACTCTTCACAATATCAATAAAATAATAAAGTACCTAGGAATATATTTAACTAAGGAGGCGAAAGACTTCTACAGGGAGAGTTATGAAACACTGAGGAAAGAATAACAGAGGGCATAAACAGAGGGAAAACCATATCATGTTCATGGGTCTGCAGAATCAACATTGTTAAAATGTTTATGCTACCTAAAGTGATTGACATATTCAATTCAATCCATGTTAAAATATGAACATAATTTTTGCATATCAAGAAAAAATAATTCTACACTTCTTGTGGAACCAGAGAAGACTCCATATAGCAAAAGTAACCTTAAGTACAAAGAACAAATTGGGAGGCATCCATTTACTAGATTACAAGCTATACTATGAGGCTATAGTAACCAAAACAGCATGAAACTTGCACAGTGACTTGCACAAGAACAGAGACATAGATCAATGGAACAGAACTGAAAATTCAGATATAAAACCATCCTCATAAAGCCATCTGATCTTTGACAAAGGAGACAAATTAAATACTCTGTGGAAAAGAATCCCTGTTCAATAAATGATACTGAAAAAATTGGATAGCCACGTGTAGAAGACTGAAAGAGGATCCACACCTCTCAGCTCTCACAAAAATCAACTCATGATACATAACAGACTTAAACTTAAGGCATGAAAATATGAGACTTCCAGAAAAAAATGTTGAAAAAACTCTTATAGACTTTGGCCTAGGAAAAGAATTTATGAAGAAGTTCCCAAAGTAATTACAGCAACAACAAACATAAATAAATGTTGGCATGGAAACAGAGAGATAGGAATACTCATACACTGCTGGTGGGACTGCAAACTAGTACAACCTCCATTGAAAGTAATATGGAGATATCTCAAAGAGCTAAAAGTAGAATTACCATTTGATTCAGCCATCCATTACTGGGTATCTACCCAAAAGAACAAAAAACATTCTATAAAAAAAGACATCTGCACTAAAATGTTTATAGCAGCACAATTCACAATTGCCAAGATATAGAAACAACCCAAGTGCATAGCAATACATGAGTGGATTAATAAAATGTGATATATGTATACCATGGAAAATACAATGGTGATATAGCACCTCTTGTATTATCCTGGTTGGTGCTGGAACTCATTCTACTAAGTGAAGTATCACAAGAATGGAAAAACAAGCACCCAGGTACTCGCCATCAAATTGGTACTAATTGATCAATACTTATGTGTACATATGGTAGCAACATTCATCAGGTGTCAGGCAGGTGGGAGGGAGGGAGAAGGGGATGGGCATATTCACATCTAATGAGTGTCTGTACACTGTATGGGGGATAGGCATGCTTGTAGCTCTGACTTGGGTGGGGGAAAAGGCAATATATGTAATCTAAACAGTTGTACTCCTGTAATATTCTTAAATAAAAAAAATAAATAAATTCATGATATTCAAAAACATTTAAATATACCATTAAGTAGCAGTGTACTCACAATGCTGTAAAACTGTTCTCTCATTTCAAGAGTATTTTATCACACCAAAAAAGCATCTTGTACCCTTTAGCTCTTTATTCATTTTAGGACAGTAAAGTTAAAGTCCTTCTTTAGCAAAGTCAATATCTGAGCTTCTTCAGGGATGGTTTATATTATTTTATTTATTTCCTATGAAAGAGATACACTTTCCTGCTTGTTTGTATGTTGTGAATTTTTTTTTGAAGACAAAACATTGGGATATTTTAATGTGCTAAGTCTGGATATTGAATTCTTCCAGGTTCCTGGAAATTCCTGTTTTTTCTTGTTAAAGGCTACCGTTCTCCATATGTTCAGTGGCTTTTCAAACTGATTTTTGCAAAGATTATATTCCTTGTTATGTCTGGTCAGTGAAACCTCTGTTCCACTATCACCATGACAGCTACTGAATCAAATCATTTTTTTAAAAAGTGTTATCTTTAAATTCATTTGACAACTGCCACCTGGGAAGCTACTTCAGTCCAATAAGATTGAAACAATGGTCAGCCTCTGTGCCAGCTCCTCAGTGACCTACAGGGTAGATCAAAACACCCATCTCTGATTTTTGGAGTACACTGTTCTTATTGCCCATCCTGGCACCAGCAAGCTGCACCATGACAGCAGGTTTCTTAAGCAACTGCTTGCTGTGAGGCTGTGGAATGAGAGCTGCTCTGAGAAAACCCTGAAATTCACTGAATACTACCAGCATCTTTCTTCGTCAAGTTTTCTGGATGCTGCAACTGTTGGAGTGGCTTTCAAAGTTCCAAAATAGTTAATTCTAATAGTTCTTGCCAGGTTAATAGTTGTTTTGGTAGAGATCAATTACTGGAGCTTCATACTCTGCCATCCTCTATGAAATCACTTGGATGTAAAGTTTTTGATCATAGGACAAAACAATGTTTTCCTGTGCCACAGAATTTTCCAATTCATTTGACAGCTGCCACCTGGGAAGAAGCCCAGAAGAACTTACTCCTGTATTTCCCGTCAAACCTCTCTGCTTTCTTAATAACTCTTAAGTAAATACTTTTCAAATGTCTTAATTAATATAACATTTACAGAATGATATCACTGGAAGCAGTTTTATAGTATAGAAAACTAAAGATCCCAAGGTTTGGGAAAATTGCCCCAAGAATGTAATAAGGAAGATAACTCACATGTTTTGATATCTTGTCTATGCTTTCTTTATGATACCACTAACAATTATCTAATGTCAGGAGTGAGGGGTAAATTCAAAAGGCTAGGGAAATGTTAAGGAAGACCACAGGGGGATTGAGTCTGCATTTCATCCTTTCAAAGACAATGAGGAAGAGATGAAAAAAGAACTTGGAAAGACTAAGATATTCTTTAAGATATACAATATTTTATTATGAGTATTTTCTAACTTTTTATTTAAAATTATATGGGTACATAATAGTTGTATATATTTATAGGGTACTTGTGATGTTTTAGTACAGGCATACAATGTGTATTAATTAAATCAGGGTAATTAGGACAACCATCACCTCAGGCATTTATCATTTTGTTGTGTTAGGAACATTCCAATTCCACTCTTTTAATTATTTAAAAATATACCCTAACTTATCATTGATTATAGTAACTTTGTTGTGCTATAAAATATTTTTCTTTCTATCTAACTATATTTTGCAACCATCAACCATCCCCATTTTATTTCCTCCTCCCCACTATCCTTCTCAGCCTCTGATAACCATCATTCTACTATCTCAATGAGGTCAATTGTTTTAATATTTAGCTCCCACATAGGAGTGAGAACAGGTGAAACACTTATTTCTATGATTGGCTTATTTCACTTAACGTAATGTTTTCCCATTCCATCCATGTTGTTGCAAGGATTTTAGCCTTTGTGGCCTGACTGCTTTATGAATTTGTTCCAGGCGCCAGGTCACTTTTTGTCAACAGTGGTGGGGCTAGCCAGAACTCAGGTTTGGGGGCAGAGGATTTCCCTCTGGCCAGGCTGGTCTAAATGCTCTCTCCATGGGTGCTAGCAGAATTCTGCCCTGTTCTATTTTCCTCTGTGACAGGGAAGCCTGATTTCTATTGCAAAGTCCCACGATCCTTTCATTTTCCCTTCCCCAGGCACATAGATTCTCTCTCCACTGGGCACACTGGCATGGCACTGTTGGGGTATGGGGAGGGATAGCATAGTCAATACAAGACTCTTTTCTGCTCTCTTCACTGCCTCTTTCCTTGATATAGTGTTAAAACCAGGTACTGTGATTGCTCACCTGATTTTTTATTCTTCTGAGGGTGCTGACTTGTGTGGGTAGGTTTTGAATTTGATGTTTGTGCGGCGGGACAATTGCTGGAGGCTTCTATTAGGCCATCTTGCTCTGCCCCTTCTCTGAGAAATATTTCACATTTTGATATTTTTTAATGTGATAGTATTTATTGTAACAGGATCAAAGAACATAATACTGGTCCTAAAATTTAACTCAGAAAGTTATTTTTTCATAAATACTATAACTGAATTCTGTGTATCCTAAAGGTCTTTCCATGCAACATTAATATATATTCTTTTTATGCAAACTAATTTTGACAGCAATGGTGCAAGCATATGATTCATTTCCATTTAGATTTCTTAATTATTAAAAATCATTTAAGAAAAAACTCAGCCAGCATAATTTATTAGCTTGTACAAAGACATTTGTATTATGCTTATAGTTCTAACTTGATTTAACATTTTAAAATAATTTATAAAGGGAGAGAAAAAAAATAAACTCATACTGACATGTTTTGAAATTCAAAATATATGCTAGATATGAATAGATATCATACACTTCTCTTCATATTGATATGTTCTACAAATGGAGACAACACATTTTGAAGAATTTTTATTTGAATATGAAAAAACAATTTTGAACATTAAAATGTGCTAAATAGATTTCAGTTAAAGCATGTAAATGTCATTTTAGCCCCTTCTTCCTTTTCCATATCCATTGTTCAGGAATTGTAGTGCTTTCAGTGAATTATCATGTTGTTTTTATTTCTAAGTGGAAGGATATATGTGAGAAGACTGATACAATCTGAAAGGAACTGGTGGGCCAATGCATTGTATAAAGTGCCACCAGGTAATCAGCAGCAAGGAAGAAAATAACACTGACATTGAGAAGATAAATCATGTGCAAAATGAGTTATTATTGGGCATTTCATGCCATACATAGTAGATTGGTCTCAGTAACCTTAATAATTTATGGAAAATTTATTTGAAAAATCATCTCTTCTCTGTTTTACTTTGAATTAATCTAAATGGCATTGCATTGGGAAAAAAGAGGTAAAGGATTTTATGGAATTCATTAATCTACTCTCTCTTTATTGATAGCCTTCAATATAGGTAGCATTATATCAAGGGGTTTCAAAAGAATGATTCTTATGTCCCTTCTCAAGGGCCTTACACTCTGGTGGTTGAGGCAGACAATATAACTGATCCTTAAAGAACAGTGTGATTGTGGCTATGTTACAGGAAAATATGGAATATGTTGGGAGTATGAAAAGCTACTGCACAAACACATAGGGAAGAGTCTCACCTGTGATATAAAGGAAGTATTTTTGTTGATAACTTCCTTGGGATTTCACTGGGTAGATCTCTTCAACAACTAGTACATCTACATTCAGAGAGGAAGATGTACAAGAAGTAGCAGTGGGCATATCTGATCCATCTGTTAAGGTCAGTGTTCAAAAGCTGATGAAGGGCACTTCACTTTACCTAACGTTGGCAATTACTAAACCATATAGCTACATCTAGCTGTTTTGAAAGCCTAGGAAATATAGTCATTCTATATTGTCATTATTTTTATGGCAGAGATGACAGGAGATGTTTAAAAACAGCTTCTAAGCTTGAACATGCAGTCCATGCACTAATGATTTCTAAATCTGTATCTCCTCTTCTTTCCTGACGTCTCAATGTATTTGTCCAACCATTTACTAAATATTCAATTTGGTTCAATAAATATATGAGTACAAACTGTGTGTTAGTGAGTTAAGAAGTACTGTGAAAAAATAGTGAATATAATGGTCTTTATATCTACCCCCAAATAATTTATATATTAGTTCAGAGAGTCAAGTAATGTAATTATTTTAAAGTTTTTTTCAGTTGTGAAGCAGGAACAATTTAGAGTGCTATGAGGGAAAACATGAAAGTACACCTAACTTAAGTTTTGAGGTCAGGAAAAATATTATAGGTTGGATGACATCTAAGCTAATTTACAACAATTAAAAGTTGACCAAATGAACTCTAAGTAGAAAAGTGTTTCAAAAATGTCCAGTGATATGAGCATATTAGAGCAGGAAAAATTCAAGGAGTAGAAAGAAGTTGTATCGTATTACTGCAATAAGTGTGGGGTGCTGATGACCCAGAGATCAGGCTAGAAAAGTCTGCAGGAGAGAGCTCATGAAAAGCCTTTCATGCCAATTAAGGGATTTTGGAATTTTTAGAGGAAACATCAAGCCATTAAAGGGTTTAAGAGCATTTCTTCTACCAAAAAGCATATAGAAGATTGTGAAAGACACAGAACTCATCAAAATAACTAAAAGAAAAAGACATATAATCTAGATGTTCATAGTTTTCTTTAAAGACAAGGAAGATGTGGTTGCACAAAAGTCTAAATAAACCTAAATTACAGAGAGGATGAGCCCTTCCTAAGCGAGCAGAGATGAGTGCTGGAAAAAATGTTTAAAAATTCATTATATGTTTTATTTTCCCCCTAGCATCATGTACAATTATGAAATGCTAAGTCTTTACATTGCAGTTTGGATATCAGGCATTTATGAAAGCAAGATTATGTGTTGGTGATGTGGATGGCAGAAAGAATGTAGGACTTGTACCTGACACTCCAACAGTATACATTTTTTAAGAGATAAGTACAATAATTAGGAAAGGTATACTGAAAGGTATAAGTTTAGGAGTTATATAGCTCTTAATATATTTAAGGTTTTAGGTTTAAAGTTCTACAATTTGACTGGAAGAAGCAGAGGAGTTTTCAAGGGAACCATCATTAAGTTTGCTGCACTCGGACTGGACTTTGAAAGATGATGGAAATATAATAGAAAACTTCCCTGGGCTTATGAAATGAAGCAAATAGCTCCATATTTATCACAAATCCTAGGTGATTCTCCCAGACCCTATGTGAGGTAAATCAATCTACTCCACTCAATCCAATATACACTTTTTGTCGATAGAGTCTAACCTCCCTTTTTCCAGAATTTCTGAGACCAGGTATCATATACCCAGGCTATACAGTTAAGAATAATCTCCTCCAAGGAAAAATCAGCATGTTTACATTCCCAAATACCTCACCTCTGCTCTCTCCTTTCACTCTTTCTTTAGAATCAATTACATCCGATATATTTGCTAATAAGCACACACTAAAAACTATTCACCAGTATTTCTTTGAGGAGGCATTATAAGGCAGAAAGAGCATAAGGTGAACTCATCAACCTAAATCTGAATGCAACCTCATGCTTAAGGACATGGCCAGTTCTGGTATTTGCTAGCTGTGTGACCCCGGGCGAGTCTCTTAAGACATTTAGGCCTCAACTTCTGCATTTGTAAAATACAAATTAAAAAATACAGAGCTGGAACTAGGATTGACTTGCGTACTGTATAAAATTTAAGGAGACACTCTCAAACACATTAATCTAGATAACTAATATTATGAAACAATGTTTTGGAAAATAAAAATGAAAAATATTGGTGATGAACAAAATATCAAAATTTTACATAAGAGTAAAATCTGACCCTGTACTTATATGACTCACCTCCCTCATCTCACTCTCCAACCCTGATAACATATCTACTGGATTAGTCAGGGTTCTCCAGGGAAACAAACCTATCTATTTGTATGAGACGAGCTTCAGGAGAGAGGGAGAAAATAATTCACCTTTCCTCTGCCTTTTTGTTCTATCCAGGTCCCGAGCCAGTGCCTGCGCACATAGAGGGCAGATTTTCCAACTCACATGCGGATCTCTTGTGGCAGCACCTCACAGTCACACACCCAGAAATAATGCCATACCAGTTCCCTAGGTGTTCCTTAATCTAGTACCATTGACACCTCAAATTAACCATCACACTTACTTTATAAAATTATTGTGAGAATTTGATGAACTAATACATATAAAACAGTTAAGTAAAAGATTAATAAAACAGAATTCTATCCATTCTCTCATTACAATTTGAATTAGACAATTAATTACTTTCATAGGAGAAGTACTGACACTTGGCTGTAAATGTGTAACTCAATATCTTATTTCAGAAGGGGAAACACTATATATAAAGCCAACAATAAAATTGGTAATACCAGATAGAATTTGTACTGTATGAAACAGAACTGAAATTTTTATGTGAAAATATAAGTGCTTAATTATGGCCTTGTTACCTACCAATTCAGCATTACAATGCTATTTATTTTTTGGCATAGCTACTCTAACAGATTAATGACACTTTCTCACCTTTATCATTTATTGAGGACAACAAATTCACATGTAAATTCCAACGCAGAAGTTAGTAACAGTATGCTATAACTGGAGAAAAGAAAAGGGCATTTTATCACTAAACAAAATAGGATTTTTTGACTTATTTTATATGTTAACAAAAATTTGACACAGCTTTTAAATGAAAATGAATTGCTTGTACAGAAAATAATGGCCTGGAAGTTAGCACTGCAGATAAATTTTCTTCTATATACCAGACATAGAGAGAGCTTTAGGATTTCTCCCATAGAAACAAAAGTAATTTTTGCTGAAGTTTTGCAGAATATTTTAGAGAAGACCTATGACTCCTCGAATTGTCATACTAGAACATTCATGTTTTCACAAGTAGAAACAGAAATACTAAAATATGCATCCATATTTGCCAAAGGTTTTACTCAAAAAAAAGTAATTATTCAATGGAGAATAGATGTATTGAGAAATATTTATACTAATATCTAACACTGATGGCTCTTAATAAGAAAAATATCATAAATCTAAATTAAAGAGGCTGTTAAAAAATTCACTGCCTAGATTTAAGTCTTTGCTCTCCAGCTTAATAGCTGCATAATGTTGAGTAATCTGTTGAAACACTGTATTCCCACCTTTTCTTTATCTGTGGTATGGGAATAGCAATATAACAGATATACTACATATATAGCAATTATAACGCATGTCATTTTGCAATGAATGTTACCTTGGCAATTATTATTGACCATAAATTCATTCATATGCCCACCAAATATATATCAGTGTATCATGATCCCTCTTATTCTGCAACATTTTCTTCTTTGCTGTTGTTTGGTTCTTTATTAATTTTGTGATTGCTTCTATATCAGGTGCACAATGTGTGGCTTAGGAATGTTCCCTTTTGCTCTCTATAGTAGAGAATTAACATTATCAGTTAAAATATTACCTGCTCTATGTGAGATATACCAAAGTACATTAAACCTCTCTGCATCCATATAATTTAATTTAAAAGAGTTGCATTATAATTAATCAATTAATTTTTTCTTCTCTGCTGTTGTTTAAGGACAGGAGTTGTATCTTCTCCATCTTTTTATGTAGTGTCCTGGGAGTAAAGTGTTGGGACTATAGATTCACAGGAATCATCATTTGAATTGATAGCTCAATAAATGTGTGCATTTTCTTGAACTATTGGGCAACTTTAATATGTTCACTTGAAAATGAGGAAAAATGGAAGACCTATTACAAATTGTTTAGATTATCTTGTAAGTGTAACTGTCAAGTGAAGAAGGGGAAATTGTAATAATGAAGATCTCAAAGTTCATCATGGATCAGATGTTCCCAATGATAAGCACTAGTTAATATCCAACATTAGGTGAGAACTATTGTGCAAGAATCAGAGTTCTATGGGGAAGGTTAATAATTTAAGTGACAGAATATAATCCTGTATTTTAATAAGATATTAGAATTTGCATATGGTGTTTCTTCAGTTATAAATTCTGACAACTTCCATATAATGCTTTGCCATGTCACAAAAGTACTTCATTTTACTTTATTTTTTATTTCGACCAGCCCATAGCTTCTATGTTGGAAAAAAATATTTCAGACTTGATAGATTATTATGTGTGTGGCTTTTAGATAGAACTTTTCATATTTCCTCCTTTCTATGGACATTACTCATTGTTTATTTTTAACCCTGACCTAGACATAGAGACATATTTTGTAGCAAAAATAATCACACTACTATTCGTTTCTTTGATTTTTACTTTAATTTTCAAATCCCTTACAAATAGGTCAGGTGATAGCACCATCACTCAAACATTTCCTCTGAGGCAATATTTTTCTCATATCAGTGTCACTTGCCTGTAGCCATGAAGATGAGGGACAGACTTATTATTTATTTCTGACAGACCATGTGTGACATCATATTGTATTGAAATACAGTATAAAGGTTAGCTCTTTCATTGCTACATTATCTCTTTCCCTTTCCCGACTCCAAGTTTTTTGTTTTTTGGGTTTTTTTTTGTTTTGTTTTGGTTTTAAAGGCAAAATGGGCAATCAGGTCTATTTTCTGATAAACATTGAATGATAACTGAAAGTTGTCGGATGCTGAAATAGGTGGTAACAAATTAAGGAAAGGAAGAGTGTATTTGTGAAAGAGACTGTGTGAGAACAAGAAATACAGAATGGTCTCTGTAGCTTTTATTCTGGATAGAAGGGTATATCGTGTGGCCCAGATTCCAGATGCTTTTTACACTGTTTCAAATGCCCTGCAGCTGCTACTTCTGTTGTGATTGCTGCATCACCTCCTGTCACTGCCCACTTGAAAGTGAAGAAATGGCTCTAACAAAATGAACAAAACGGCACTCGCTGTGATTTACTTTGCTTTTATTCTTTGGTTGAAATAGCACAAATCGCAGATCCCCCATTCTTTTGCAAAGCGTACCTCTCCTGGATCTCTAATTATAGGAGACTGTAATTTGATCCAGAAGCTTTAAAATGCTTTGTATATTGAAAGCAAGTACAGTACATATTCAGTTTGACTTTTTCATAAAATTTTAAATATCAAAATTATTAGGTCAGATTTAGGACCAATTTTCTGAGAAAGTTCATGATTAAAAGGCTTAGTCTGTGCCTGGCCATGAGATAATCAAGCAGTCAACACAACTTTAGAATTTTATGAAGAAGGAGGAAAAAGGTTACTGATCTCTGCCTTCTATATTGCCAAACTGATGTGTACATGGAGTTTGGGTAATATAATACATATTCATGCTGACAGCTAATTTTCAGGCTAATGCAATTCAAAACAGAAAAGATAATGAACCCTAGAAAAAACAGAGTTTGTAAATGGAAATGCTGACAGACTCTTAACTCTAATAGCTGTGCTATTGGACACCAAAAAAATAACAAACCTAATTTTAATGAAGATTTGAAAGTAGATGAAGCATTTATCTTCGGTAATTATGGTGCTTCTGTAGGACTAACATCTAAATGGAATTTAAACCATTAAATGACCCAAGGGAAGGGACGATCATAGGAATAATTCCAGCTGAGAGTGAATCCATAAAGGTTATAGGTATGGGTATATTTTAAGAGCATTTTTACCCATATGAGAATTGGGCACATTCCAATTATAAACATAACATTCTTTTTTAACTTTGATTTGAGGAGATCTGCTTCCAAACTAAATCTAGTTAAAATTTTTCTTAAGTAATACTTATTAGATTTAATTTATTTAAAAAATTATTGATAAGGGGAAAAATATTTTGCAAGCCTCGCTAGCCATCTGCTTAGCTTCTTAGGATCTTTTGCTAAATCTAGATTCAGCATCTTGGTTGACATCCTTAGCAGACCTGCCCTCCTACTCTGAGGCTCAGGCATATTGTGTATCCTATTAATATCTATTAAGAATAGTTCACACGTTAGGAAATGTATTTAATTCTCTGGGGAATGTATGTAAACATGCTCAAATATAGATACAATTATCCTCCAGTAGGAATTTGCAATCTCATTACAGATTACAGAGATGGACTCCTACACAAAGGGGCAGAGGATCTCTATTACAAGCAAAGGCTACACTATCCATATGTGCTCTAGGTGTTCATGTGTTTATTTTAAAACGCATTTTTAGAAGCATTCTTTTCTTGTGTGTATGTACATGTGTCTGTGTGCGTGCCTCCCTCTGTACATGTGACTCTAATAGATATAATTCAGACAGGTATAATGAGTGAACAATCTAGGTTTCAGGTTTTAAGCTGTTGCAATATTCCGTTATTTTCTCAGTACTCCTCAGGAATAGATATTATTTTCATTTATCCAGGACCATTTTGAAAGGTTTAGACATTCCTCTTTCCCATTAATGAGGCACCTAAAGTAGAAACTTGCCTACTTAAAAACCTCTTCACCATATCAATTATTTGAATTTTAGAGTCGTTGATAGATGTAGTATTAATGATATCACATTGAAGATTAAAAAATATTTTCTCATGAATTATTTTCTTTAAACCTCATAACAATTCAATGAATTAGAAAACTATACTCTTATTTTTTACTTCTATAGACCTAACTTTTGCAGGTGATCTCACAGAGATAAGATCTAATTAGTCATAATTCTAATTAATATTATTATTTATCTGAAGATTAAAGTTACTCTTTTAGGTATTATGGTTTTACATTAAAATATTTTAAAAGGAAAAAAATAAAACAAAGTCTATACTTGATTCAAATTTCCTTAGTTTTTATCTATTGTTCTTTTTTGGTTCTAGAATTCCATTAAAGATACCATGTTAGATTTAGTCATTGTGTCTCCATAGGGTCCTCTTGGTTAGGGCAACTTCTTGGACTTTCCTTGTTTCTAGTGAACTTGATAGTTTGAGGAGTACTGCTTAGATATTTTGTAGACTATCTCTCAATGGAGATTTATCTAATGTCTTTCATGTTGAGACCAAGGTCATGGGTTTGGGGGTGGAATACCAGAAAGGTAAAATTCCATTTTCATGACATCACATCAATAATAGATACTATGAATATGCCATTTTACTGTAGATGTTGTCCTTGATCACCTGCCTTAAGTAGTATTTGTCAGATTTCTCTCCTGTAAATTTACTCTTTTTCCTCTGTTCCAAACTATAGTCTTTGAAAGAAAGTTACAATGTGCAGGTCACAGTAGGAAATAGAGTTATGTTCTACCTTTTCCAGAGTAGAATATCTACATAAATTCTTTGAAATTCTTCTGCAAAGAAGATTTGTCTCTTATTCCCCATATATTTACTTATTCAATTTCTTATTTATATTAGTATTGATATGGGAATATTTATTGTATACATTAGATTATAATCTAATGCTACTTTATTTTGTTGCTTAAATTTTTCCAACTTTGCCAGTTAGGAGCACTTTTAGTTGGCTCTTGTGTCCCTGTGACATACCTCTATCATTGTAATGGGGATTTTAGGCTTTGGTTTGGTTTTAGTTTAGTTTAGTTTTGTTATTTTGAGATGATCCTTACTTTCAGATATCCTAAGATGCTCTAGGCTCATCTTGTGTATTTGCTACTCTAGTTACAGGCTTAGGCATTTCTTTAAAAAGCCTTGGTTTCTTTGATTGAAGGATGATATTAGAAACTAAACCTCTGGGTGCTGGGTGTGCTTTTTGCTCTCTTTTTATTTCTCATCCAACTCAACTACATTTGGCACACGCTGAGCAAAAAGAGATGGGGAGTGAGAAACCAAGTTCCCTCTGAAGAGCTTGAGTTTTTTATCCTGGCTTTAGAAAATTTAAGACTGCTGAGAACAGCATTCTTTGCAAATCATTCCTGATGCAATTTTTACACTATTAGAGGTTGCTTTTTGTATCCCTGTTTTATCCATGAAGAAATAAAAAGTGGAGGGTTACTGTTCTCAAATGATAGTGTTTCCAAAGTAATATAGATAAATAATGGGTGAGCAACTCAATTCAAGATTATAAGTTGCCTTCTAATAACATGACAGTGCTACTACAGCACCTCTTTGCTTGTAATTGAACCCATGCGGTCATGGCT
This sequence comes from Microcebus murinus, assembly GCF_040939455.1. Classification (NCBI taxonomy): domain Eukaryota; kingdom Metazoa; phylum Chordata; class Mammalia; order Primates; family Cheirogaleidae; genus Microcebus; species Microcebus murinus. The sequence goes on along the minus strand of NC_134105.1, from coordinate 57,902,765 downwards.
ATTCATTTAAGCATGCTTATAGTCTGCTTGACTTTCTGGACAGTCAAAGGCTATTGCAAGTATTTCAGAGGAATGAGTTTATACTTCCAAGAGACAATTAAATGAAAAGAATTCAAATTCTTCTCTCTTATAAGAACATTGACAGGTGAAGCTTGTCCAGTAAAGGTAACTTGGTGGGTTAGCGTATTTGACACATTTGATAAATGATTAAGTTGTAAGATGTACCAACAAGGAAATAAGCAGTAGTGCTCAACAACTTTAATAGTTTTTCCAAAGCTAAAGGGACTTATCCATTATATAAGAAAGATAAATATTTAGGCAAACAAATGAAGGTAAAGAAATAGAGAAGTAAATGTATGTGGAATAGAACAGTCTTGCCAGAATTTATTGTGTCTAGGAAACATTCAGGAATCCCACAAAATATATACTCTGATTTAGTAGATCTGAAGTAGGGTCAACATTTCTACATTTCTTAAATTGTCAGGCCACTACACTCAAAATAAGTGGTGTCTACAGCAGTAGAGTGCAAAAGGAATGGTTATAAGAAGAGTCAGAATGTTTCTTGAGAAGAAAAGTAAAGAGTAGAGATGAAAGGAGTTAGATCAAGGAAGAAGAGAATTAAAATCTGGAAAATAAAGCATTTAAAAGTAAAATATTAATTAGAAAAGAGATCTACATTTCCTTTTGTTACATGAGGTTTTATTAGAGGATGTATATTTTTACTATATCCACTATCAAATTTCTCTTAATTTCTGGACAGATTTTTAAAGAGAACACTAAAATTCCTTAAAATTCTGATGTCAAGTATTTTTCCCCTTATCTTCAGCAAAATGTATGTAGGTATATTTGTACGTATGTGAGTGTTCATGGGGGTGTGTCTATGGCGGGGTGTAAAAATCTCAAAATGTATACCTCTTTTGAGCTATGGTATGCCTCAGTTCCTCAATTTTATTTGATTGTATACAGATGAGTAGAGATTTGAAAGACAAAATTACTTTTTGATGACAGACATACTCTCTTTCTAAAGCATGATAATATGTACTCTTAATTATATTTTTAATTTCCTGAATTCTAGAAATAGTTTCCTGACTTATTTCCATAGCTCATTAATTAAAAAAAGTACAAGAATTGGGCAAGAGTGTTCTTTTTATTTTTTTTTTTCTTAAGGAGAGAAATGTTCTATTTTCTTGGCAGTCAGATTCCATTAACCTTTTATCTTTTAACTGTTCTTCGATGTGTGTTCTATAAAACAAGTTGAATATTCCTTTTGAGATGAATTATTCAGTCAAAACAATTCTGTTACCATATTATGCAATAAAACAGCACGCTATTGATTTGGCATTGCAGATGAACTAATTTTATTTCTTTCTTCATATTGTAATTTATTTTATTCTATTTGTATCTATGCATGGATCTTTTAAGCCAATAACCATTTTACTCACAAGAACTAGAGTTCAGCTGAAATATATTAACTCAGAAAATTGAAAAGAAATATATCAGATAGGTTTAAATATGTGTGGTCATTACAGTTTCATAACATACAAATGAAGTATCTCTAGGAAAGATTCCAGTCTTCCAGCTGTGATAGAAGATGAACAAGATACCTATAAACATAAAAAAAAGGCCTAAGTTAATTAAATAAAATCTCATGCAGCACTACATTGGATGAGTATCATCAAAACCAAGAAAATGAGGAGTTAGATAAAGGTGCCTTCATTATTCAATCAACTTGATAAATACTTAAAAGGAGATTGGCACTGATTCATACATACTGCTTGCAAATCTTTGTAGAATCAATCTGATAAAATTTATCTAATTTTTAAAAATGCTTAAAATAAAATAACCCTGAAAAAAGTGACATCATAATGAATGCATACTAACAATATGGCTTTGCATTCCCATTTATTAGAATCACAGAAAAGAAACGTTTTCTTGGTAACATAGTAATGTGCTTATAACACTTAAAGTATGAGATCCCAAACTCTCTAATTACAATTTGTGAGTTGAAAAATCAGATTCTCTAATTTTATTGGTATCTAATTACCCCAAGCCTGTTTCTTCCTCATAAGGAAATGAATACCTGCCTCATAGGTCTATCATAGGAGAAAATTACATGGGATAATATATACTAAGTTCTTAGTACAATGCCTGGAATATAAAAATTTATTTTTATCATTATTGCTAATATTCAGTTGCTGGATTTCTAAGCCCAATTTTGGGGCTCAAATTTATGTTTTGATATTTCAGTTCTGGTCTAAAGCCATTGTAAGGATCTGAAAAAAATGCCTTCCTGTATCTCAGACAGTTTTATGTGATCCAAGTGATCCATGTTGACTACTTCATACTAGGAGCAATAAAATCCAAAAGTTTCCTCATGCCCTTTGCAAAACCTTCTTTACCCCCTCTCCCATGCCTTTCCATCCCTATCTCCATTTCTAGGCAACCATGGATGTTTTTTGTCACTATACATTAGTTTGCATTTCTGAGTATTTTATATAAATGGAAGCATGCAGTATATTTTTTACTTTTCTGACTTCTTTCACTCAGCATAATTATTTTGAGATTCTTTCATGTCATAGCATGCATTAAGAGTTCATTTATATTTTACCGGCTAGTATTTATTGGCTATTGTATGGATATGCCAATGTTCGTATATTCATTTAACTGTTAATGGACATTTGAGTTCTTTTAAGTTTTAGATTATTATGAAAAAGCCCCTGAGATCAGTCATGTACAAGTCTTTGTGTGGACATATCTTTCATCTCTTTTGAGGAAATATTTCTGAGTAGAATGCTGGATCATGTGATATATGTATGTTTAAATTTTTATGAAACTGTCAAATTGTTTCCCAATGTAGTTATTAGCTTGATGAAATTCCCATCTACTCCTACTTTCCTGAGATTCTATACCAAAAATGGATGGTGAATTTTGTAGTTCCAGGAAACAGGAGAACTAACTTAAGAAAACAAGGAGTGAAGCTGTATGTCACTGTACCATGGACATAGGGATCAACCTATTTAATCTAATCTGCTGTAGGGGGATAAAAGACACTAGCAGAGAGCTATAAGAAAAATGTTTGTTTATATGGGAAGCTTTAGTAATGCATAATATAAATATATATAGTCATACACATATGTGTGTTTTTGTGTATATTTCCAATAGCATAAGCAAATATAAGGTTATTAAAATTCCAGATAAGTAATGGAAGAAGAAAATGTAATAATTAACATTACTGGCTCTGCAAAGAACAATATTTGCTTATTCGTTATGATGTAAGCCAGGGATCCTCAAACTTTTTAAACAGGGGGCCAGTTCACTGTCCCTCAGACCGTTGGAGGGCCGGACTATAGTTTTAAAAAAAACTATGAACAAATTCCTATGCCCATTGCATTTATCTTATTTTGAAGTAAAAAAACAAACGGGCAAAAACACCTGCATGTGGCCTGTGGGCCGTAGGTTGAGGACACCTGATGTAAGCAATATTTGCTGATATTAAATTTCATAAATGAAATATAGAAAATATACGTTTAAAAATCTAAAATTACAGTTTAAGAGAAAATAAATACTAGCATTCACAATTTCAAACTACAAAAGTTCAGTTGACAAAATTTGGGAGGGGATTTTAAGTAGAAGAATTGAAAAAAAGAGTCATTTTATAAATCAGGAGCAGGCAAGAGATACTATGACTGCTGAAATTTTTAGAAAGAAAAAGTGTTTACATACACCTCAGAGTTACAAAGATGATCAATAGCAGGAAAGAAATTTGAAAGATAGGAGTAAAAGTAGGAGATGTATTTAATTTCTGTTTATATCTATATACGTATTAGCTTAAATTCCTTAATATACAGAAAACCATATAAGATTAAGTTCCAATTCTTTATTTGGGGTGTGCAATCTCAAAGAAGCAGAGACAGAGGACAAGTGGACACAAAGTTATTAGCATGGAAAGGAATGCAAAGTGATAAGTTAACTTGCTGTTATTTTTTTTACAATGAGCCAAATAAACAAGAATAATTATTCAGTAAAATTGCTTGGCCTTGGAGGAATTTTCTAGACTTACTGAAACTAAAAACTGTGACTTGAAACAGTAATCCAAGGGAGAATATTTCTGCTGGCATATTTCTGATACCAGATGTGGTAGAGTCTGGTCGTTTTTTTCCACCAAAATATTACGGAGTACAAATGTTTTTGGTTACATGGATCACTTTCATAATGCTTGAGTCACCCAGATAGTGTTCATTGCACCCAAAAAGTGTTCATTGCACCCATTATGGAGGTTTCCGCCCAACCTCTCCTCTCCCCTAACCCCCTGCTTGATTTTCTTTGAGTTTTACTTCCCTCTGTGTCCATGGGTGCTCATTGGTTAGTTTCAATTCAATAGCGAGTACATGTGGTGTTTGTTTTTCCATTCTCTAGATACTTCACTTAGGATGATGGCTTTCCAGTTCCATCCAAATTGTTGCAGAATGAATTAATTCATCCTTTTTTGTGACTGAATAGTATTCCATGGTATACAAATACCACATTTTGTTAATCTGCTCATGAATTGATGGGCACTTGGGTTGATTCCACATCTTAGTGATTATGAATTGTGCTGTAATAAACATTTGAGTGCAGGTGTCTTTTTGATAAAATGACTTATTTTCCTATGGGTAAATACCCAGTAGTGGGATTGCTAGATTGAATGGTAGATCTATTTTTAGTTCTTTAAGGAATCTCCATGCCATTTTCCATAGAGGTTGTACTAATTTATAGTCCCACCAACAGTGTATAAGCCTTGACTTCTATCTGCATCTCTTCCAGCATCGATTGTTTTTGAGCTTTTTAATAAAAGCCATTTTTACTGGGGCAAGATGTATCTCATTGTGGTTTTAATTTGCATTTCCCTGATGATTAGTGACATTTAACATTTTTTCATATGCTTATTGTCCAGTTGACTATCTTTGGAAAAGCTTCTGTTCATGTCTTTTGCCCACTTTTTAATAAGGTTGTTTGATTTTTTTTCCTTGCTGATTTGCTGGAGTTCTTTGTAGATTTTGGTTATTAGCCCTTTATTGGATATGCAGCTTGTGAATATTTTTGCCCATTCTGTAGGTTTTATGTTTGCTCTGTTGATTATTTCCTTATCTCTGGAGAAGCTTTTTAATTTATTCAAGTCCCATTTATCTATTTTAGTTATTGTTGTGATTGCTACTGGGGTCTTTTTCATAAATTCTTCGTCCAGGCTCATATTTAGAAGAGCTTTTCCGACATTTTTTTGTAGAATTCTTATGGTTTCATGCCTTACATTTAAGTCTTTTATTCATCTTGAATTAAATTTTGTGAGTGGTCAGAGATATGGATCCTGTTTCATTCTTTGGCATGTGGCTATACAATTTTCCCAGCACCATCTATGGAATAGGGCTTCTTTTCTGCAGTGTATATTGTTGTCTGCTTTGTCAAATATCAATTGGCTATATATAGATGGTTTTATATTTGGGTTCTCTGTTCTGTTCCATTGGTGTATATTTCTATATTTGTTCCAATACAATGTGTTTTAGTCACTATAGCCTTGTAGTATAGTGTGAGATCTGGTAGTGTGATGCCTCTAGATTTGTTCTCTTTGAGTAAGATTGCTTTGGTTATTTGGGCTCTTTCTGGTTTCAAATGAAGCACATAATTATTTTTTCTAGATCTATGAACTATGACATAGGTATTTTGATGGGGATTGCATTGAATTGGCAAATGGAAATCAAAAGAAAGCAAACATAGCCATTCTCCTATCAGATAAAATTGACTTTAAATGAACAATATGAAAGAAAGACAAAGAGTCTGGTCTTTTGATTAGTCCCACTCAACTGGCAAACCCCCATGGGCCTCCACAAACCAGGCTGGCTGTGGTGGTTTTGCTGGGGGATTAAGAAGCTGATAATCTAGAAGACACAAAAACCAGGGACTCTCCCTTTAGTCAACCTATGGAGATCTAGCAGAAAGATAGTGGGGGACTATATACCCTGATATCACTCTCCATTCACCACCTTGCTTATGGCAACGCCTCTCTCAGTCACACTCAAATGGAAGTCCACAGTGAAGGAAGACACCTGATGTGGTGCTATAGCATTAGCCTCCTGCTAACATAGGGGCAGGCAATGGAACAGGATAGGGTTGAGAAGGAGGGAGAAATGTGGGTAGTGAATCTAGTGGGGCAAGTGGAAGATATCTAGGAAGCCCTCCCCTTGCTACTTTTTGATTCTTAAGCTCTGTTCATTATATAATGGAAATGCTTATTAATATTTTGTTATTAACACTGATGCTTTCAGAAATTGTCACCATTTATTCTTTCTCTAGCTTTCTTTCTAGAATATAAGACTCTATCACTGTGTTTGCCTCACCTACAAAGTGGTCTTTTTTCATTCTTATCCCTTAATCTAATTCATTCTTGAACAAGACTCAAGTTCTAAATTCATCTGCCTAATGTATACAAAATTATTTCAAGAAAAGAAAATGAATGTCAGTGTAATATATTATCTTGAATCAGAGGATTCTGCTACTACAATAATGGAAAGGTTATTTTTATAACCTATATGTTAAGACAATTTTGATTGGGGAAAATCATGGAGGAGTATTTAAGGACCATTGTTCAAATTGAATTGTGATTTCAAGATTTGTAATTGTTTTCTATATATATTTCATCATCTTTTTACAAACTAATTTAGATCTCATTGTTTCTGAAACTTAACTTCAACCAATGCATTATATTAATATTGACAGCACTTAACATAGCGTACATGTTGTGGACTTAATAGACAGATGGTTTAAATTCTGAACTAGTCGTGTGACTTTGGGCAAGCAATTGATCTTTTTGAACCTTATCTTCTTTTTTTTTTTTGAGACAGAGTCTCACTTTGTTGCCCAGGCTAGAGTGAGTGCCGTGGCGTCAGCCTAGCTCACAGCAACCTCAAACTCCTGGGCTTGAGTGATCCTTCTGCCTCAGCCTCCCGAGTAGCTGGGACTACAGGCATGTGCCACCATGCCCGGCTAATTTTTTATATATGTATCAGTTGGCCAATTAATTTCTTTCTATTTATAGTAGAGACGGGGTCTCGCTCTTGCTCAGGCTGATTTTGAACTCCTGACCTTGAGCAATCCGCCCGCCTCGGCCTCCCAAGAGCTAGGATTACAGGCGTGAGCCACAGCGCCCGGCCATTCTTTTGTAATGGGTAATATTTACCTCACACAGCTGTAGGGTGAACATATTTTCTCCAAGTCACTACACCAAGAATTAAAAATAAAAATATGAGTGGTTATCACATCATTCAAATACAATATGGTAAGATGTGATATTCACTGTAGAGAATAGTACGTGTAAAAACAAAAACAGAAAGGGAGACTCAAATATAATAACTGAGTGCTCAGTCCTCTTAATGTTTGATATGTTCATGCTTGCACATAAGCTGTTAAAATTAGAAGAGTATGTCAGATATAACTACTTAATGTAGGAAGCCATATAACTTACATGCAGCTACTTTTGTCTTACATATACATGTAGAATAATATGACTCCTGATAAATGTATGATCTTCACTCAGTCTCATGATATTAAAATAGTTCTTAACTATGTATTTTTTGTGTGTAGTTAATTATAATAATCTCATGGAAACATTTTTTTTGTAAATAAAATGCTTCAGGAAAAAACAAGATGCATGATAGAACTGTTGACATAGATTAGAAATTAGCTGCCATTAAAATATGTGAGACACAAACAGAGGTTTTACATGAACTTTGCCTCTTGGTTTCTACAGTGAATTCTATTATAAAAAAATAAATGTGTGAACTATAAGATTTTATCAATGTTTATTTTCTTAGCATGCCATGCTAAGGAAAACTGTTAAAGCAATTATCTCTTTTCTGAGATTTGAATTTATACCAAAATATAATATATACATGCTTCTCAGATGGTTATATTGAAAATATTCAAACATTTCGAAATAGAAAAAGACAAGAGGACCTTTTTGTGCAGTTAGTAAAATTGATATTATTGATTTAAGAAACAGGTTTAACTTCCAAATTTAAGTGGTAAGTTCTGTGTCCTGGTGCAGAGAAAGCAAAACCTTTTGATAAGTTGTATCTTCTATAACTGGAGAGAGGGCAAAGAAACCAAGAAATAGTTTGAACGTGGCTGAGAGGAGTTTATATTGAAAATAGCAATTAAAATGTGGAAAAATTTGCCACTCCACAAAAGAATATATAAGCATGACCAACAAGCACATAAAAAAGTGATAAACACCTTTTAATTATCAGAGAAAAGCAAACTAAAATCACAACAATATCACTGTAGACCCACTGAATAGGTTAAATAAAAAGATTGAATGTATCAATTGTTGGCAAGGTTGTGCAGCAATGGAATCTCATATATTGCTGGTAGGAGATAAAATGGTACAAACATTTTGCAAAACTGATAATTTCCTATATGGCTAAAAATAACTTATCCTATAGCAATATTAGTAATGGACAAAAAGAGAAAAAGGAAGCATTGCCCTTCATCATGAAAATAGATAAAGAGATTGGGACATAGTAATACATTAGTCTACTTATTTCTCAGGAAAAAATATAAAAATACTAATTATTATAATTGACAAAGTAGATTCTGATTTTTCAAATGCTTTCTTGTCACCTAACAAAATAATTTATTTTTTTTCTTGTCTCTTAATAACATATGTCAGCAATATGAAATTCCTACTTATATAAGTTAAAAATGATCACATATTAGCAATATCATATGTTTCAACCTCTATGTTATTTTCATAACTTTCTAATATTGTAACATCCTTATCTCCCAGGAATGAACTTCATATTTTACAGTTTTAATTTCTTTCTAATACTTTGGAGCTTTCCTTCTTTCTCTATACTATTAATACCAAGAGTTTAGTAGTCTATGAATTACCTGCGAAAGTGCCTAGGTTTAGAGCTAATTGCAAACTGGTATTTCTTATTTTTTTATAGTTCCTTTATTTTATTCTACAAATTTAGTTACTATATTTTTATAACAACATTCATTTTATCAAGATCTTTAAATTTAATGATATAATAAAAAAGAAAATCTCAAATATCCAAAGATTTTATTACACCATAAGTAAACTTCCTTTCAAAAGTATTGCCTTTTTTCACTCAGCAGCAATAAATGGCATTTGCCAATAAAGTATAACACCAAAAAATTTTAGGTTTTTGAGTTTTCTTTTGACTACTTAGTTTAATAAGTGAGGGTGACTAATTTACACCCTCACTTATTTTCTCCCAACTTCTCCCCAAGTTAGCATTCCTGCTAAAGGAATCTTATGTGGCATAGTATCATTAAGGTAGGTGTCAGGTCAATTGTGCTTCTGCACTGCAATCTGCTAAAGCATTTACTATTTCTAGTGTTTGGGGGCCTCCTACCTATCACATCCACCACTTATATCTGCAGCCTTGTTGTGGCCGTCAGTGGTCAGGCAGGACCTAGGCTATCACTATATACAGTGCCACCTCCAGCAACTCAAGTTGCTTAAGGATTCTCCTGGCTACTTCTTTGTTTCTCACGAAAGGCACAGGAACTTTATTATCCCCTCCCAGGCCATTATAGGATTCTAAAATAATTGAATGGATTGGGAACTGTTCTTCCTACTTAACGTGCCCTTCCTTTCATTTAACAATTACATATTTAGCTTTCAAAACTCATCTCAGAGAGCTTTTGATTATCAACTGTTTCTTCCACCTGATGATTATTCTACTATAATTTTATAGGAACTCATGAATATCTTTGTAATCTTTTTTCCAATAGCCCCATCATCATCTTATATGAAATAGTGTATTTCTTATTCATAATTGTTCATTGTCTATTTTTTTCCTCATTAGAATATAAGCTCCACCATAAGGGTCAACATTTTTGCTTTTATTTTCTTGCTGCTCTGTCTGCAGAGCCTGGAACATGAAGTAAGGCCCCAAATAGTACTTATTAAATGAATTTTTTCTTGTCTGACCTCCTTACTATACTGGGGGTTTTCAAACTACAGGCTATCTTTTTCTTTTGTTATACTTATAGTGATTATCATAGAGTCTGTCTAATAGTGGATACTCTATCAATTTTTATTGAATAAATGCCACAATACCTTCTTACCTCATCAAATTAATTGAAAATTAGAAGTAGAACAGAAAGAACAGAAAATATTTTTGTGGCTCTATTCTAGAAGTGGATAACCTCTTGTATAAAGCCTTTCGTGACTGTTTTAGAAGAGTTCGTCCTTGCTAAGCATATATGATTGCATATATCATATTCTATTACAATTAACTGTTACAGTTATTTTTTCTACTAGATTTTGAATAGTTTGGGACAAGAAGAAGTTTATTTATCCTTGTGTACAAGTATAGTGTCATTCAATGATTTCAAGAAAAACAAAACAAAAAATGGAAGTTGAAGAGATAAATGATTCAAAAGCAGGGCCCTCTTGAGGTTTTCCCAATTCATTGAAAACGTGTGCTTTTCATTAAATAACATGGTCTAACAATGGATAGACAAAACTATGTAACCCTATTACCTTAATGGTAGAGAAACCTTAAATAAGCTATGTACAATAACTATATTTAATGTATACTCTTTATGAATTTGAGGGCTTCTGTGAGTGGTATCTCATCTCTTTCTGGTTCAGAATCTCAGAATCTCAGAATCTGTTCTGTTAATACTAAATAGTCATGTTTCAAAAAAGCATTGCTATTAATATTTTCTGGGAAAGTGCTCTTTCCTGGATCCTATAACCTCTTTGAAAACATAGGACATATATTGATCACCATTGTATTACTTGTGTTCAATAAATACTTTTTAGGTGGCTGGATGGCTGGATAGCTGGATGTATAATGGATGACTCAATGAATAGCATGTGACCTTAGGCAAGTTATTTTACATCCTATGATTCTCTGGCTGTCTTTGTGAATAATTTTCTTTTCCATGGTTCATTCCTCTGACCTTTGATACTACATTTTCTTAAAAATTAATTTTTTAACTCTGAATAAGCAAAATAATCTGTTTTCAAAATCATATAATCATGTTGCCATCTAATTATTAGAGTTGAATAAATATTCAAATATTACCTCCTGATTTCTCAAAAACCTAAAAGTAGAATTAGTATTCAATCCAGAAATCTTGCTACTGAGTATCTACCTAAAGGAAAAGAAATTGATATATAAAAGGGATATATGTACTCATGTGTTTATTGCAACACTATTCACAATAGCAGAGATATGGAATTAACCTAAGTGTCCGTGGAAAAGTGCCCATCTTATCAATAAATTGATAAAGATAATGTGAGATATATACACAATGGAATACTATTAAGCCATAAAAAAGAATGAAATCCTATCATTTGTGGCAACATGGATGGAACTGGAGGTTATTATCTTAAGTGAAATAAACCAGGCACAAGGAGACATATAATACATGTTCTCATTTATGTAGGGGAGCTAAAAAGTTTAAGCACACAGAGGTAGAGAGTGGAAAGGTAGATAATAAAACTGGGAAGAGTGAGGAGGGGGAAGGGAGGAGAATGAAAAGAAGTGGATTAGAGGTTATAAATATATATTTAATAGAAAAAGTAAATTCCAATTTTGATTGCAAAGTAGGATGACTATACTTAAAAAAAATGTATTGTACTAAGATGATGGACACCCTAAATACCCTAACTTGATCATTACAACCATATACATGAATAAAATTTCTCATGTACCCCACATATTTGTACAAAGAAAAAAAAATTACCTCCTCCCCATGCAGAATATACTTAATCTCATAATTTATTTTTATTTTTAATAAAGCACTTCTTCCTATATTGTCTTATTTGGTCTTTAAACATATTATAAACTAAATATTATATGTGTGTATAGATAGATAGAAAGATAGATACTCAGTTAAACAAGTTGATTTCCTAGACAGAACTTCTGTGCTGGTTGTCTGAGCTTTTAAAACTGTCTTGTGAACAGTAAGTGATAAATATATGGAGACATGGATAATGACAAAAAAGGAGGGATGGGTAATGTAGTCTCCAATTCAATGAAAATATTCAATTGAGGGTAAATGTCAAGTTGAAGATGAATTTACCATAGCAATAATTGAGTTTCTCATTCTGATTATCAAATGCTCAGATCCTCTCCCAGAGGGTGCAGAATCAGTGAAGAAGCTAATCTAAATAAAAAGAAGTCAATTTAAGTGGAAAGATAAGCACTTAGAAATGATGTGGTTGTAATAATGGAATTTAAAACAACATCCTTAAGAATGTTTGACATTCTTAAGATTTTTATTTAGGAAGCTGAACTAAGCTCTCTGTTATTTACCCTAAACTTTGAATATCCTTATAGGTTAGTGATAACTTTATATACTAATTGGTGTATGCCAATAATTTTACAGTAACAGCTTGGAGCCAAAGAGCCAGAGTGATTGTGGACTTTGGAACATTTTCTAAAGCTTTAAGAGTCTTGTCTATGTTTTTAGTTCCTCAGTAGTTACGGTGTGAGTGCTTTGATTTGATTTCTCTGTGGATCATTCAACTTTTGTCTTCCATCTGACTACCATGTGATTCTAAAAGCATCTAACAAAATGCCTGAAAAATATTAAAAACTTAATAAATATTTTTGAATTGAACTAAATTGAGCAAAATTTGGGAACTTGTATATATCAAACCTATGTGGCAGGATCATAAAGAACCAACCTATTTTTACTATTAACCTAAACTCAAAGCCATAGCCCTGTATATAGCCAAGGCATTTCTGATATCATCATGTAGAGAGAACCACAAATTATTTTATTTTACACCATTTTACAATCAGTCACTACTGCAAAAATAAAGAGTTTAGAATCTGGATATAGGCGTAATCTCAGGTTTATTAATTCTCTTATTTGAAATGCAATGTAAAATGTTACTGTCCAGTAAGCATGTGACATAAATTTAGAATCACTCCTTTTAGCCTTTTAAAGTTCTGGTCCTGCTAGGAATTTCGTTCCTGAGGTATTTCTCATGAATTCTTGCACCAAGCAGGTTGACTAATTCATTCAAAGTGAATTTTTTTGGAAGAGAAGATTTCTTTACAAATAAGCTTCAAGGCATGATTCTCAGAATATGAAGTCCACTCTACTGCTAAAGAGCAAATGTCAAGGTTGAGGCCTTAAAAGCCAGAGTACAGTGGCTTTGTTTCAGTGAGGTATTATAATCCCAATGTTACCATGAATCAAATTGAGTTGCAAAGTTCTTTTCATTTGAATTTCAAAGATGTGTTACTTCTACTATGTTATACTGTGTGAGTTTCCTTAGCCATAAAATTGTTCCTTTATAATGATGACAAATACAGGGTAAAAGATAACATTACATTAGATTATAAAATTATCAGAAAATTGTAAAATTCTTTGCATGTAATTCATATCTCAGCATGATACAAAGGTAAGAATCTGACCTTTGGAAAGAGAAAGACCCTAATTTGAAGATAAAATTTTCTAATTATTAGTATTTTTTAGTGTTGCCTTGAGCAAGGTCCTTAACTTCTTGATTTCATTTGTTGTAACATTGAGTTGTTAATATTTTATGAAGTTACTCTAGATATTAAAGAACACTGTTGTGCAATAAAAACATTGACTACATGGTAGATATACTAGTCAGTATTTATTCATTTGTATCTTTAACAAATATTTACTGTGCAATTCAATATTCCAGCCACTAGGTACTGGGGTTCACATTAGTGAACAAAACAGATAAATACCCTACACTCCAGAAGCTTATATTTAGTTTGGAAAAAAACTAAACCAAAATGACAAATAAATATATTATCAAGTGGTTTTGAAGGTAAGGAAGAAATTAAGTAGCAAAGGGGTCAAGAAGTGCCAATTTGAAGACAGAGAAGACATCGCAGAAGAAGTGATATTTGAAAAGAGACAAGAAGAATTGGAACAAGTGAGAGAAAAAGAAACCTGGGTGAAGATGCTGGCATAGGGAACAGCATCCCTAAGAGAGAAGCGTACTTATTTTGTTTAAGGAATGGTGGTGAGGCCAATGTGGGTGAATCGAAGTAATCAACATACAGTGGAAGAAGAAGAGGCCAGAGAGGCAATATGGCTAGATTATATAATGCCTTTGCTATGGACTGAATGTTTGTGTCCCCCCAAATTTTATACAGTAAACTTTCAATCCCAAATATAATGATATTTTGAGGTGGGGTCCTCTAAAGGTAATTAAGTCATGAAGGTGGTGCCCTCATAGTAGAGGTAAATACCCTTATAAGGAAAAACAGGAGAGATGATCAATCTCTCCACCATGTGAGGCCACAGCAAGAAGATGGCCATCTGCAAGGCACAAAGAGAGCATTTACTGAGAAGGGAATTGGCCAGCACCTTGATCTTGGACTTTCCAGCCTCCAAGGCTGTGAAAAATTAATATCTGTTGTTTAAGTCACTTAATTTATGGCATTATGCTGTAGCAGCCCAAGCTGCTTTAAGACAGCCTTGTAAACAACTTTAAGGAATTTTGATTTTTCTCTGAGATGGAAAGTTATTGGAGGGTAGGAGGAGAAGAATGACATGATCCAATTGAACGTTTCAAAGGATGATTCTGGGTATTGTATTGAGAACTACAATAAGGAGGCAAAGGTAAATGTAGGTAGATTAGTTAAGGGGACAACTATCCCTTGGGATAATAATGTGAGCTACCAAATTGACTGTTTTGGAAATTGTCATTCCTCAAGACTGAATACAACAGAAATCTGGGGTATGGCAGGAACCCATGTTCAGATACTACATCCCCTTCTTTGTTGTGGTTCTCAGTAACATGAGTCCAACTCCTACAGCATTCAGCGATTGTTTATTGAATGTCAACATTTGACCACATTACTATAATATATCAGATAGTATGGCAGAAAGAACTAAATATCCAAGAAACCTTTTCTCTTAAAATGCCTGTACCCTTATTCAAGCTAACAACATTACTGAATGTCTAATGTGTGTTCAACAGCAGGGGAGATGCAAAGGGTATGCTCTCTGTCCTCAAGCAACAACATAAAATAATATTTATGAAAAGGAAGTGGCATGAAAAATATTCCTTAATACAATATTAATTTAGGAATTGTATATGGTACCTGATAACAACTGTGTAAAAAAAAAAATCCTTAGGGGAAAAAAAAGAGGCTAGGAGAAAAAAGGCCAAAATGATAATGCCATATTTGAGTAATGGGAATATGAGGCTATTAGTGGATTCAATTTTTTATTTTTATTTATTTATAGAAATAAAAATATTTCCCTGTATAAATGAATTGTTTTAAAATGGGAATGCCTACATTGAAAGACATATGGTGGCTTAGGTTATTCAGAACAAATTTTCTGCTGGAAAAAATATAAAACTCTGGTATATGTTATAAAAATTAGATCATAAGAGCTTTTATATGTATTACTGGGGGAAAAATGGAAAAGCAGAAAGCTAGAAAGGTAGCAGAGCATTGAAAAGCAAAGTACTTTCTTTTACTCTGAGGGAATTTTCCAGTTTTAGGAAACTTAAAATTTGATTTTGAAGATCTCTCAGGCAGGGAAGGATAGAATCAAAGCCCAGTAGCTTTTAAGTTAGAGAATCAAGCAAGAGACTCTTCCAAAATTTACTTGAGACTTTAAAGTGGGATGCCCTGAGGATAAAGATGTCTTCAGCTCATTTCAAGGGGAGGTAAGAAAATAAAAAAAGAAAAAATTGCTTTGGCATAGATTTTAAAGGAGACTAAACTAGACACATTTCAGATAGTAGAATATATAAACTAAATGTAAAATGTCTATGCTTACTCTATTTAAAAAAAATAGGTTGACAATATCTAAAGGCAGAGATAAGTTTTCTGTCAAGTTAAAGCTTAAACTTCCTTCAAAGTCTCTGCACCTAATTATTTTGGTGTTTTAGTGAGTTTTTTTTTTGCAATTATCTTTTTATTGTGATAAAATAGATTTAATATAAAATTTCTCATTTTGCGTGTACAAGTCTTTGAGGTTAAGTACATTCACATTGTTGTGTAGGCTCTGTACCTAATTTTGTAATCACAATCTTATATTATCTTTTGTAAAGTTTTCCTTCTAAGTTGCATATGTTTCAAGCTCCAAAAATATTTGATTTTCTCTTAGATATGGAACAGGAAATTATAAAAAAGGACCTGGAATATTTGAAAATAGACCTTCATAAATTCTTAAGGAACAAAAACAAAATAAAAGAATAAACTCTCAATGTGGAATTCTACACCAGTAAAAGTGTCATTGAAAATGATGGCAAGGAGGTGAAGGCTTTGCATCCTGATTTTTGTGGCTGTTACATGAATCAGTACATGTTTTAAAACATGTACTGGAGGTACACACCAAAAGAAATAATCGCCAATTGTATATGATGACAATTTTGAAATTTTACTTTAAGAAAATACAATGCAAAGTAGAGAAAAGAAAATTATATCAAAACAGGTTTTTTTCCAGACATACAAT
The DNA here is from genome assembly GCF_040939455.1 of Microcebus murinus. NCBI lineage: Eukaryota > Metazoa > Chordata > Mammalia > Primates > Cheirogaleidae > Microcebus > Microcebus murinus. The sequence goes on along the minus strand of NC_134105.1, from coordinate 57,886,280 downwards.
GCTCAATGTATTCATCATTAGTATATCTGCATTACAAGAAATAATAAAGGTAGGCATTGAAGCAGAAGAGAAAAAGGATACCAGATCAAAGTTTGAGTGTATATAAAGAATGAAGGCCACTCCAGAATAGTAAGAATAAAGACAAATAGAAAATATTTTGTTCTCATGACTTAATTGTCTTTAAATGATACTGGACTGCTTAAAATAATAATAAAAAAAGTATTATGGGGTTTATAATACAGTAGAAGCAAAATGTAAGTACACAAAATATAGGTAAGAAGAAATAGAGATGTAAATTTCTAATATTCTTATGCTATATTTGAAATAGTAGATTCCTTAAATCACTCAAATTATATTTAAAGTAATATTATAATGAAGGGCAGAAGAATAAACAATTATGAAATTAGATAAAATCAAAGGATTTTCTTTAAGAAAAGCAGTACATTTGATAACCCTCTTTTCAGATTTTTCAGGAAAATAGACATGGCAAATTACCAATATTGAGACTAAAAGAAAGACAGCATTACTAATCCTACAGATTTAGAAGGGATAATAAGAGAATTTTATAAATAATTTTATGCTAATGCATTTGACAACTTAGAAGAAATAAATAAATTTCTTGAAAATACAAATTAATCAAGCTTACTCAGATGAACCAGATAATCTGAATGACCTGAATAGACTTATACCTATTAAAGACATTCAATTTTCATTCAAAAACCTTTCATGAAGAAAATTCCAGGCCCAGATAGATTCCCTGGTGAATTCTACCACTCATTGAAAAAATAAATATTATCAATTTCACACAAACTCTTCAACAAAATTAAAGAGGTGAGAATTCTTCAAATCCATTCTATTGAGGCAATAATCACCTTTTTACTAAATCCAGAAAATACAAGAAAACAAAACAAAAAAACTACAGACTAGCATTCTTCCTTTAATAATACAATTTTATGAAATTGTATCCAAAATATATAAAATTATGGTATATAATCCCCAAATGAACTATATCCAGGAAATGCAAGATTTAGTTAATATTTTAAAAAAGCAGAGTAACTCATACATCAAACAAAATGAAAAATGAAAAACCACATGATCATCTTGATAGATACCATAAAAACATTTGACAGTATTGAAAAGATTGAGGTCAATCAAAAAATATTCTCTGACCCCAAGACAATTAAACTAGAAATGAACAGCAAAATTATTACTATAAATTCTCATATATTCAAAATTAAGAAACAAAATTCTAGATAATCTAGGTACTAAAAATATATAAATCATAAAAGTTTTAATATCAGCATAAGGAAAGTACAATAATACATACAAAATCATGGAATGCACCTAAAGCAGTATTTAAAGGAATGGGGAAAATATCCTGGAAATACCTTGTGCTGATATAGATGTGGTAGAATACGAAGTAGCGTAAACTTCTGGACGGTATGTAATTAGGCAAAAAAATTCTTTAGAAAACTATTAGTAATGTCTGTTAGAACTGAACATATACATAGTCTATTACCCAGCATTTTTGCAGTTACTTATATTCCTAATATAAATGTATGTATACATGCAAAAAAACAGACTTATATAAGAATGTCTATAAAAGTATGAATCTTGATAATATCAAATTGGAAATTGCCACAAGGTTCATCATCAATAGAATGGATACTAAAATTCTTATTTATTAAAGAAAAAATATATTACTGCTATCACAACACAGATGAATGTTACAGACACAATATTGATCTAAGTAAGTCAGATACACACACAAAAAAAACCACATAAAATGTGGCTCCACTTGTATAAATAAATTTCAAAAACAGGCAAAAATTTTATATGGTAAATAATTCAAAATAATGGTTATTTTTATTGGAGGTGAATTACTGGGAATTGGGGTCAAGAAAGATGTTCCATGTATTATAATATTCTATATCTTGATTACAGTGATGGTTACATGAATGTGCTCACTTTGTAAAACTTTTGAACTATATACTTAAAATCTGTACCCTTTTAGTATGTATGTTATGTTTATTTAACAAAAAATTCTACAATAAAAAGGAAAGAATTTTTAAAAATGACCTTATGTAAAGTCTAAAACAGTCAATATCAAGCCATGTTGCATGTATTCCTACACATAGATGGTGTTTACCCCGGTACTCTTATATAATTATTTTAAACACAAACATGTGAGTGTGTCTGTGTGCTTGTGTACATGTATGAAAGATGATATTCATGGAAAAATGCTCACACACACACAAACACCAATGGCCATGCCATTATGTACCCACCAGAATGGTTAAAATGTAAGATGGAGGAGGAGGGGGAGAATGTGGGTGAGAATGTTGCTCTAGTCATTTTTTTTTTTTTTTTTGCATAGCATATTATCTCAGAACTTACCAGCTTAAAATAACAACTAAAACTTAATATCTCTCATGAGCAAAGACACAAAACTACTCAACAAAATGTTAGGAAATTGAAATCTCACTAAGACTGAGTGCGATTTTTTTATAGGTATAACAAGGCTGGCTCAATGTTAGAAAGTCAACCAACGTAATCCATCTAACCTACATTTTCAACAAGATAAAGAAGAAATATAATTTTAATGTAGAAAATCTTTTAACAACATCTAGCACCCCTTTATGATAAATCTTTTTTACCATATTAAGGCTAAAAGGGAAAATTTTCAACTTATTAAAGAAAATCTATAAAAAATGTACAGATAATATTTATACTTAATCTTTGGAGATTGATTAAATTCCTCCTAAGATCAGAAATAAAGTAAAAATATTTTCTCATACCATTCCAATATAAGGAAGTCCTAGCCCTAGCCAGTTTAATAAAGAAAAATAAAGAAACTATATATATATATATATATATATATATATATATATATATATTGTAAATGAAGAAATAAAATTGGCTTTACTCAGAGATTTTATGAATGTGGAAGATTCTAAAAAATTTTGGAAGTAAAGAGTGATTATAGCAAGGTCATAGGAAGCAAACTCAATATACAAAATCAATTTCATTTTATATACAAGTAATTAAAGATTATAATTTAAAATAAAAATGCTCATGTTACTTTATCCCAAATATGAAATACTCAGGTACAGATCTAGCAACATATGTATAATATCTGTATGCAGAACACTATAAAACACTGTTAAAGAAAATTTTTAAAAGAACTAAGTAATCATAAATATATTTCATGTTCATGGAACAAACAATTCAATGTTGTTAAGATGTCAATTCTTTATAACTTGACAGAATCAACACAATCTTTATCAAAATCCCAGAAAAATTTTGGTAGGTCTCAACAGATTAATTCTAAACGTTATGTGGAGAGACAAAAGACCTAGGAGAGCCAACACAATACTAAAAAAGAACAAAGTTAAAGGACTGACACTACTAGATTTCAAGACTTACTATAAAACTGCATTAAACACAACAGCATGGTACTGATGAAAAAATAGCCACCTTAGGTAAATGGAACAGAAGACAGAGCCCAGCAGTAGACCCATACAAATGTAGTGAACTGATTTTTGACAAAGGCTTCATGACAATTAAATTGGGAAAGGCTAGTCTTTTCAATAAATGTGCTAGAAAAACTGGACATCCACATGCAAAACAAAACAAAACAAAAACAAAAACAAAAAAAGAAAAAAAAAGAAAAAAAGGAGAGAGAATAGGCGTAGAATTTCCACCTTACACAAAAAAAATTAACTCCAGATGGAGCACAGGCACAAATGTAAAATATAGAACTAAAATATAACACTCCTCAAAGATAACATAGGGGAAAATCAAAATGACCTTGAGCATGTGATGACTTTTTAAATACAGCACCAAAAACATGATTTATAAAAGAAAATACTTGATAAATTGGACTTAATTAAAACCATAATCTTCTAAACCAGGTGAAGTGGTGCACCCTTTAGTCCCAGCTCCTCTGGAGGCTGAGGCAGGAGGATTGCTTGAGGCCAGGAGTTTGAGGCTGCAGTGCACTAGGATTGCAACTGTGAACAACCACTGTACTCCAGCTTGAGCAACATAGCAACATAAAGGAATAGACTAAGAGAAAAATCTTTATAAAACACATATCTAACAAAGGACCAGTATCAAAACTATACAAAGAACTCTTAAATTTCATTGAGGGACATTCTATCTGATCAAATACCTGACCGATATGCCTCACAAAATGTCAAGGTCACCAAAAACAATAAACGATAAACATCTGAGAAACTGTCAGAGTCAAGAGTAGCCTAAGGAGCCCTAATATGGTATCATGAATAGGATATTGGAACAGAAAAGGAATAATATATAAAAACTAAAGAAATATGAATAGGGAGTATACATTTTAGTTAATAACAATGTATCAATATTGGTTTATTAAATTGTGACAAATTTATCACATAATCTAAGATGTCAATAATATGGAAAACTGGATAAAGGTTGCTATGAACTGAATGTTGTGTTTCCCCAAAATTCATATGTTGAATCTCTAATTTCCAGTGTGATGTTATTAGGAAGTGAAGCTTTTAGGACGTAATTAGGTTTAGATGAAGTCATGAGGGTTAATTCCCCATAATAGGATTAGTACTCTTGTACGAAGAGACCAGAGAGCTCTCTCCCTGTGAGGATACACCAAGAAGGTGGCTACCTGCAAACCAGAAAATGGGCCCTGACTACACAATTAATTTGGTGGCACAATGGTCTTGTACTTCCTAACCTCCAGAAGTGTGAGAAATAAATGTTTTCTGTTTAAGCCACCCAGTCCATCATATTTTGTTACAGTAGCCTACATTGACTAAGACATGAGGTATACAGGAACTCTCTTTGCCTGGTGGTATTCAGCTAACCAATGGGCTCTACTGGATGACCCTATCTGCGTTTTATCACATGCCTGTACCCTTCAGTAGGGATGGCTGGAAGTCTGGGTTCCTTTGAGACTGTCACCCATAAAATGTACACAGGGTCTCCCCAATATGGTGGTCTCAAGATAATCAAATTTCTCACATGGTGGTTCAGGGGGCCCAGAGATTTTTCTAAGATATAAAAAACAGAAAGGGCTATTTTATTAAGTTTTGAGCCCCCAAATTGACTGAGCATCACTTCTGTTTTATATATATAAATAGTCACCATCCCTGCCCAGATTTGATGGGAAAAGAATAAACTCCAAGCATTGCCCAAGAGGAGTGTTAAGGAATTTGAGATGATGTTTAATTTGTCACAGATGTTGAGCAACTTGTTCTCTTCTAAATTAATGGTGAAAAACTGATAATATTTAGTAAATATGAACATATAAAAACTCTATGACCCACCATTTTCACTCAGGTATGTATTCCACAGCAATGCAAACAAATGTTCACCAAAAATCATATTCAAGAATGTTTATAACATCATTATTCATAATATCTCAAAACTGGAAACTAACAAAATGCCTACTAGCAAAACACAAGATAAACAAATTGCTGCATATTTATAAAATGAAATAAGGCAAAGATGATAATCTAACTACATTGACATACAACTATATGGATAAATCTCAAAAACCTCAAATTTTGCAAGCCATATACAAAAGGGTAAATTTTATGAATATATATATATACACACATATATATATTCACATATATATCTCCTCCATGAGATACTGAAGATATTTTTCATGATTTATGCACTTATCTATGAGCACATATTTCTATTAGTGAAAGGAAGTAATTAATTGCACTTTAATTCTTTAAAATTAAAAAAAAAAGAGAAATCTGTAATTCATTCTGACAGAATTGGAAGGTTTTGAAAATTTTTTAAGTATGATAATGCCAAAAGGAAATGGTGTTCAACGATTTCTAAATCTGTCACTGTTCAGAACAACATCTTTGAAGTAGAAGAGAATGAAGGCTAACAGCAGAGATACAAAGATAAATTTCTTAAATAGTAGGTGTTCGTGGATAAAACATTCAGTCCAGTGAGAGTAAAGCTCCATATTCCCTAGTTTCCATTTTTGCCATTCTTTCTCTCTGCAGAGCTGATAATCTAAGCCCTGTTAAAAGAATTAATACCTCCTGCACCAATCTGAATGGAACTGGAGATTATTCTCCTAAGTATCTCAAGAACAGAAAGACAAACACCACATGTACTCACTATTAAATTGGAACTAACTGATGAGCACACGTGTGCACAGAGGGAAGTAAAAGTCAGTGGAAATCAAAGGCAGGGGGTAGGGGGAGGAAGGGAGAGGGAAAAAAATGTACCTAATGGGTACTATGAACACTGTTTGGGTGGGAGATACACTTATACCCAGGACTCAAGCATTACAAAAGCAATCGATGTAACCCAAAACATTTGTACCTGGTTAATATTTTGAACATTTTAAAAAATGTTTAGTCATTGCAAATAGTTTAAGCCAGAAAATTCTCACCAGTTGCAAATAGTTTAAGCCAGAAAATTCTCACCAGTTACTCAGAAAGGATTGCATACTTTCATCAAACAGCATTGCAAGTGAGTGTTTTAAGTATGTCAAATCATGTCTTCTACTGAAAATCCTTCACAGGTTTTCATTCTCACTCAGATTTAAAGCCAAACCTCAAACAATGGCTTTCAAAATCCTTCAGGACCTAGCCATGGGTTATGTTTACCATTTTCTCTAATGATATTGTTTGTATTTGTTCATTTTTTTTCCAGCCACACTCTGTGTTGCCCCAAACATGCAGCTAAGGTATAGAAAATGATGTGGATGCGGAGTCCCTGTCTCTGGGATTTAGACCTGGTTCTATCACTTACTATGTAGCTACATACAATCAAATTAATTTTGCTGTGCTTCAGTTTTTTCATCTATAAAATGGCGGTCATTATTACAATAGTACCTACTTCATAAAATGTTTTAGGAAGATAAAGTTTGTATAAATGCCTGTATATGTAGCATGTAGAATAATGACTGCCACTTAATATTTATTATTATTATGCCTAATCAGAACAATATTGAACAATATTGTAAATGAGCTCACTGTTCCCAATATTTTTTTAATTTAAAACTTAGATAAATTTTCCTGGAGGATAAGACTATTCTGGTCTCCATACAGGAAGAAATTAAAAAATCTATGATAGATTTCCATGAGGTATTTTCCTGTAGTATTTCTAATAGAAATATTCGATTCTATTCACTCTTTCTAATCTTAACATATGAACTTTTGGGAGTTATTCTTAGTCTTGATTTCTCTTATTTAAAAACTCTCTAGATTGAATTTTGGTTTATTTTTTACCTTATTAATCTCAAATAATTTAGCTCATGGATTGTGAAACTCTGAAGAATTTTTTTATGATTTTATATTTAGATATGTACTACCCATAAAAATTCCTTAGTTTTCAAACAGAATTCTTTGTAAAATTTAACTTATATATTTTTTTACTAAATGTATTTATTGCAAAATGTTGAGTTAAGCTCTGATAATATTATTCTGATTTCTCAAAAATAAGCATATGGTTGAGCGAAAAGGGCACAAATTTTATAGTCATAGAGGTTTATGTGGCTCACATCTTAATTTGCCCAAGTATGATTTGTTGTAATTTAAGCCAAAAGCCAATTACTATGTTTTAGAGTACATTTTGAGTTTAGATTTAAATTTTAGAATTTGAATTATCAAACATCTGGTCCAAAGATATCACTCAGAAGAGGCAACTAAGAAAACCAGGAACCACATATTGCTTGCTACATACACATTTAATCTCATTCAACAATTAGATCGAGCAAATAAGCAATGAAGTCAGGGCTTCTGAAACAGTGGTCCCTAAAACAACAATATCAGCATCACCTGGGAATTTAGAAGTGTAACTCCGCAGGCCCCCAGTCAGACCTACTGTATCCGAAACTCTGGCAATGGGACCCAGCAGAAGGTGTTTTAACAAACCCTCCAGGTGACTCTGATGCTTGCTCAAGTCTAAAAACTACTAAATCAGAGTACTAAGTAAGCATGTAAGCTAACTGAAAAAGGAAGGTATTAGTGTACTCTGAGGGTTTGGTCAGTCAATTGCTCTCTCTGCTTCAGCTGTCATTTACTCCAAGCCAAAATGTCTATTAATCTTTTTCTCACAGATATCCTTTACTCTAAGGAGAGCAAGGAGGTCAGAGTAATCATTGGACCTATGCAAAATGGTTTGTAGACAGCTCAGTGCACTCAAAGGTGACTCAGGAAGATGGATGTTGTTTGCAGGTATTTGGTGGCAGGTATGGCTTTTTATGATAATTGGAGTCCTGGGCATTTCAGATACATCTCACTTTTTTTTTTTTTGTTTAGTATTGCATCATCCTCATCAGGTCATTCATCCAAAAAGTGTCACTTACAACTTATGTTGTATAGAAACATGTTTAAAATTTCAGGTTATTTACATCAAAGTGATCACACTGCAGCTTCTCTCTGAGCAAAAGAGCTGGTCTTTGAGCAAAGTATCACAGTGACTCAACAAACATATTAAGAAATTTTAGTGAAAAATTTGCTTGTCACTATAGTAGGTCACCAAAAAATATTACAACAAGTATTGAATAATTGAACACAGACATCCGAGACGTATTTTACCTGATGTATAAATTACACATATCGCACTGCCTTTCCAAATGGTCAGATTGCTTAAGCCAATGTCTCAGTTTCCTCATCTGCCAAATGGAAATGTTAATGACCACTCTCATTTTTGCAGGGTTGGCATGAGGATTCAATCAGATAACAGATACAAAGTACTGGATACATGGTAAATAATAAATATGTGAAGAATGTCCAGCTCTGCCACCAAATTTTGGAGTGATTGTGGTAAGTTAGTTAACCTTCTTGTTCCTTAATTGATTTGAAAAATTATTGGTTATATATGATAATACTTAAGGCTTCTTCTGCATAACTGTCTTAATGATACTCCATTTTAATAAATTACAGATGGTTTTTGATTTAAAATGAGGTTATGTCCTGATAAACCCATGGTAAGCTGAAAATATCTAAGTCAAAAATGCATTTAATATGCATTACCTATCAAACATCATAGCCTAGCTATTATAGTCTAGCCTACCTTAAATGTTCTCTGAACATTTACATTAGTCTACAGTTGGCCAAAATCATCCAATACAAAGTCTACTTATTAATAAAGTGTTGAAAACTTCATATAATTTATTGAACACTATACTGAAAGTGAAAAATAGAATGGTTATATGGGTACTTGAAGTATGGTTTCTATTGAGTATGTATCCCTTTTGGACCATTGTAAAGTCAAAAAAATCACAAATCAAATCATTTTAGGTTGGAGACCATCTATACTAAAATCATTCTTCTTATATTGCCTTATATGCCACCAATAACATGTTTTAAGGAAATACATAAAAATTATTTCTAATTAGTATTCTCATGTATCAAAAGATGATTAGTGACATGTTAGCGAATGAAGGTGAACATAATGAATAATAATCTCCAAATGACAATCCATAAAACTTTGGAAATGTGCAAATCCTAGAACATTCAAAAGGAACAAATCATTCAATTTACCAAGATAAATTATAATAATAAAGAAAAACTTGACATTTTCTATTAAAAGAATGAAGACATCCATTTCTTCCTTTTTATTTATTTTTTTGTAGCGTGAGTCACTATTGGGAAGCTTTCAGAACATTTACCATTGAACAGTACATTTAAGAATTTATGAGATTGCAGCTCAGAATGCACTGGCCAGGCTATTCTTTCGGAGCTCAAAAACATTTAAGATTTTATACAATCTTCACTATAACATTGACATTTGACAGCTATGTTTATTTTACCTTCAGAGTGGGAATGGGGCAAAGAGAGTATTGTTATAAGGGTTGGAAGACTGGAAGAAAATAAACTTAACAAGTAATATCTACCATGCTCATATTTAATATTTTTTCTATTTGAAAAAGTCATGGTAGAAGACATCTTATTAAATATACATGCTACTGTCCCAAGATTTTTTTTTTAATTCATGTTCTGTTCTATTGGTTTGTGTTATTTTGACACAGCAAAGATGTATCATTCCCCCAAGTTGACAATTGCACTTTAATGAAGTGTAGTCTTCATTATATTTCAAGAGATAGAATATTGCCTTTACCCTGGAAACTCAACACTTTGTCATGTTCTGTTCTGTTTCTCAGATAGATTTCATAAGCAAATCTTACATGATATCACAGAATGCTAGTATTCTGGAGACAGTGCATACATAATATTGCTTAAAGGGTCTATTACTACATTTTCACTTGCTTTATCATATCATTTTTGAACATTTTCTATATTCAAGTTATACTCTGCAGGGGAGTTTATTATAGCACTAAGGAACTTTAAAGGGATATATATCCAATTCTTTTGCCTTCAGGCAGCAGAGAGCCTTGATTGTCTTCTTCCTTTTAGATATACTACTACTGAATATTTAAATTTTCTGCCAACATATTCTTAAAATATTCATCATGCATTGGAACATCTGATTATGTTCCAATAATCCATGTATGAATTTATTCAAATCTGTATTATACTAGGGTCAAAAACTGCCTTAATGCTATTTTGAATAAATTTCTCATATATAATTTTATTTGAAAGTTATAATTTTTAAATATATCTGGAAAAATATTTTAAAAATAGACCATTCTAGATTTTCAGAGGTGTTAAGTATTTTCCATGGATTAGGCACATTAAACAGTATATTGAATGATATACAGTAAAACATTACAATGTTAGCATATTCACTTCTTTTTTTTTTTTTTTTTTTTTGAGACAGAGTCTCACTTTGTTGTCCAGGCTAGAGTGAGTGCCCTGGCGTCAGCCTAGCTCACAGCAACCTCAAACTCCTGGGCTCAAGTGATCCTTCTGCCTCAGCCTCCCGAGTAGCTGGGACTACAGGCATGTGCCACTATGCCCAGCTAATTTTTTATATATATATATCAGTTGGCCAATTAATTTCTTTCTGTTTATAGTAGAGACGGGGTCTCGCTCTTGCTCAGGCTGGTTTTGAACTCCTGACCTTGAGCAATCTGCCCGCCTCGGCCTCCCAAGAGCTAGGATTACAGGCGTGAGCCACAGCGCCCGGCCTTCACTTCTTTTTTATATATTAAAAACAAACCAAAATCAAACAACAATAAAAAATAATCTTTTGCAGTTGTCTAAGAACACTGTAGTAAGACAGGGTGATCCTATAATCTATCATTCAAAGCAGAACACTTTTGAGAATGGCAACACTATTAAAGTGTCCTGGACTGGATGATAATAAATAGACTTAAACAGGACATAAGGTATAAATTGGAATGCTGCACAGTCCCCATAAAGAAATAGCTAGAACTTCACTACAAACTTTGTGGAGCTTTCAGATGGGAACTCCACATCCTAAACCTTGTTGTGGGACCCATGAAAATACCTGGCCACTCTTCAGTAGTGAAATATAAATGTAGTCATTAGCATCAGGTTTGTTAGGATAGTTAAGAAGAAGATGAGCTTTCTTATCTCTCTTCCTCTTTCTCTCAGGTGAATGCAGAGGACTCAAAGACCCTAGAGATTGGCAGAACAATATGATTCAAGCTGTCTGAGGTTTTAAAGCTGACATGTAAAGATGTCAGTATTTGTGGGTTTAGGAGAGCAATGAACAATTTTAACTGTGTTAAATCTTTCAGCCTGTGAGTTGATTTGTAATAGCAGCAGATATTATCCTAACAGATCCAATCATGAAGTAGAAACAGGTGGCTTATGTGAAAAGCACAAAATTGAATAATAGCATATTTCAGTTCTGATCCAAACTTTGACAATAAGGAAGACGTGGACAAGTCGCTTTAATATCCTGAGGTCACAGTATCCTTTTTGTTAAATGTGACTGTTGTCCTTTATGAAAGCTTCCTAAATACAGATTTTGAGCCCCATTCCATTTTTATGTATATTTATAAATAAGATTGGCCTACAATTTTTTTTTTTATTTCACCATACTGGTTAGATATTTCTAACAGTGTTATGCTAGCCGTTTTTTGTTTTTTTGTTTTTTTTTTTACACATAAATCCTCTTTCTCTACTATCTGGAAAGTGTGTATAAGATAAAATAATTGTTTTTTATTTTCAGTGTTTTATAAGATTTGATGGAGAAGCAATCTGAATTTTTAATAATATAAACAAAAGAATTTATGAAGAAGACCCCAAAGATAATCACAGCAACAACAAAAATAAATAAATGGGACCTGATCAAATTAAAAAGCTCTGCACAGCCAAAGAAATTATCACGAGAGCAAGCAGACAACCTACAGAATGGGAGAAAATATTCACATGCTACACATCCGATAAAGGGCTGATAACTAGAATCAATATAGAACTCAAGAAAATCATCAAGAAAAAATCAAACAACCCTATCCAAAAGTGGACAAAGGACATGAACAGAAACTTTTCAAAAGAAGACAGTAATGGCCAACAAACATATGAAAAAGTGGTCAACATCTCTAATCATCAGGGAAATGCAAATCAAAACTACAATGAGATAGCACTTATTTCCAGTGATAATGGCCTTTATCAAAGTGTTCCAAAACAATAAATGTTGGCATGGATGCAGAGAGATAGGAACACTCATATAATGCTGTTGGGGCTGCAAGCTAATACAACCTCGGTGGAAAGCAATATGGAGATATCTTAAAGAGCTAAAAGTAGATCTACCATTTGATCCAGCAATCCCATTACTGGGCATCTACCCAAAAGAACAAAAGAAATTCTATAAAAAAGATATCTGCACTCGAATGTTTATAGCAGCACAATTCACAGTTGCAAAGATGTGGAAACAACTCAAGTGCCCATCAATACATGAGTGGATTAATAAAATGTGGTATATGTATACCGTGGAGTTCTACTCAGCCACAAAAACAATGGTGATATAGCATTTCTTGTATTATCCTGGATAGAGCTGGAGCTCATCCTACTAAATGAAGTATCCCAAGAATGTAAAAACAAGCACCACATGTACTCACCATCAAATTGGTATTAACCAATCAACACTTATGTGCACATTTAGTGGTAACAATCATAGAGTGTCAGGCGGGTGGGAATAGGAATGAGGGGATAGGTATATTCACACCTAGTGGATGCAGTGCACACTGGGGGATGGACACACTTGAAGCTCTGACTCGGGCTGTTCAAAGGCAATATATGTAACCTCAATATTTTTACCCCTGTAATTATGCTGAAACAAAACATAAAAAATATATAAAAAAATAAAAAGAAAGAAAGAGAAAGAAGGAAGGAAGGAAGGAAGGAAGGAAGGAAGGAAGGAAGGAAGGAAGGAAGGAAAAGGTGGCCTCATAGTGTTAAATTTATATTTTATATAGCAGATTTTATTTTGCACATACAGCAAGTCCTCACTTAATGCCAATAGGTTCTTGGAAACTGAGACTTTATGTTTAAAACACAAAACAAAATTATAAAATCATTTTTACCATAAGCTAATTGATATAAACTAGAGTTAAATTCCCATGGCATATTTCTGGTCACAAAAACATTATCAAACTTCTAAATAAAAGCCCAAAACACTTCTAATGTTAAACATTGAAATGATGTGAGCTACATGTACATTTAAGAATGATTAATGAAGACAGTTATTTCAGTTCAGGGTCACTGGTGGCTGGACCGGAGCCTGTCCCAGCAGCTCAGGGCAGGAGGAGTGAACCAGCCCTGGACAGGCCTTCATCTCATGACGGGGCACACTCACACCCACACCAAACTTAACTCACACTGGGACCCTTTAGACACACCAATGAACCTAACAGGCACTGCTTTGGGGTATGAAAGGAAACCAGAGTACCTGAAGAAAACGCCATGCAGACCTGCAGAGAACATGCAAACTCCACACAGACAGCGACTCTTACAGGGAATCCATACTTTTTTCTCATCCATGTTGTAAGGAAACAATATTGAACAAAAGGACGTCATTTGAGGGCCTGCTGTACAGCAGTCTCCCTTATTTGTGGTTTCACTTTCTGAGGTTTCAGTTACTAGGAGCCAACCTTAGTTCAAAAAATATTAAGTTAAAAATTCCAGACATAAACAATTCATCAGTTTCAAATTGCGTGCTCTTCTGAGTTGCTTGATGAAATCTTACCCAGCATGTGCATCACTCACTTGTCCAGAGTCTCCATGCTGTCTGTGCTTCCGACCCGTAGTCACTTAGGAGTTGTCTGGATTATCAGACTGACTGTCTTGGCATGGAAGTGCTTGTGTTCAAGTAATCCTTGTGCTTAATAATGGACCCCAGATTGTAAGAGTAGTGATGCCTGCAATTTGTATATGCCAAAGAGTAGCCATCAAGTGACTTCATAAGTCACAAAAATATCATTTGCTGGGGTTGCTAAGATCTAGGGTAAGAACAAATCTTTGTGAAATAGTAAAGAAGGAAAAAGAAATTTGTGCTAGTTTTCCTGTTGCACCTCAAACTACAAAAGTTCCAGGCACAGTGCATGATAAGTGCTTAGTTAAAAGAGGAAAAGGCATTACAGTTTGGGGTTGAAGACATGAACAAAAACATGGACTGCAATGGGTTTTTGTACTATCCGCCATTTCAGGCTTCCGCTGGGGGCTTAGAACACATATGTCTGCAGATAAGGGGAAACTACTTTATAACAGAGTAAAAATATGAAGTGTGTCTTAATTTATAATCTGACATTATCATTGATATGATTATTTGGTCACAGCAACAAAAAGAAAATGTGTTTACACCCCTAGAATGTTGATCAAGTCTATTTTCACAGTATGCAAGATAAATAAGCATTTTTTTGACATCATAGGAACAAAATAAAGCTAATACAAAGTCATTTGGATATGCAAAGAATATGCTTCTTTCCCCTCTATGCACATAGACAAACCTCCCGTTTGTAGGGAGGAAATACCCCTTTGTTGGTGGTTTCAGTAGTAGGATAAGAAATCACTTAAGCAAGGCTGCATTACTCTCCGGTCTCTAAGCTGTTCAGCAGCAAGGGAATACCTTGGGTTATGTTAGATTTCAACTGGTCATAGTAATGAATCCCATTATTCATCTCCTGAGCAATTCACT
Organism: Microcebus murinus; assembly: GCF_040939455.1. Taxonomy (NCBI): domain Eukaryota; kingdom Metazoa; phylum Chordata; class Mammalia; order Primates; family Cheirogaleidae; genus Microcebus; species Microcebus murinus. The sequence goes on along the minus strand of NC_134105.1, from coordinate 57,871,241 downwards.
TCCACCCCAAGGGCACTCCAAAGCTAAAATGTACTTTAGGTTAAATTTTCCAGGTTTCAAAATACATCTGTGTATTCAAGTTCCTTCGTATAACTACTCCAGCTACTGACAGAAGAAACCCTTGAGATGACAAACAGAACCAATCTTTAAAAATAGAATAAAAAGGACTGTGTTTTCCCTTTGATGATATCAGCACTTTTAGCAATAAAAGATTCTTTAAACTCCTCACAACCCTTTGATACGATCTTGTTTCAATAGAACCCTTATCTTCAACATATTACTTTTTTACTTTCGACTGCGAAGCCTTGAGGAAACTGCCCTCTTCCACTGTGTCTTGGTCACCCGTAGACTCTGGCTTTCCCAGACTCTGGTCCCAAGCTCTGAACTGTGAGGTCTCACACCTGACCTCAGCATTTGTCCCCTGGGGGCGAGCCCTGCTTGATGTTTTCTGTGTTCCTCCATCAAGGGCACCCCACCATCATCTCTTTCTTTGTGAAATCCCTACCTGATCTAGGCTCGGTTTAGACTCTGGAGCATACTCTGCTGGTCTTGGATGTTTATTTCCCCATTTCTATGTCACTTTTTACGTGTGGGATCTGTATAATTTCATGACTTTCCTGTTTGCTTGCATTGTTTTTGGAGTCTTTGTAGAGTGGGTCCTATTTCAGCCGCATTATCTTATGGGAACCTAGGTGGATGCTGGGTGGAAGAACTTCAAGTAATGCAAACTATGGCAAGTTTTGAATTGTTAGTGGGGAAAAGAATCATGCCATTAGAAGTTATTACAATTTTGGCTTAGTCTGGTCACTGCTTCTGTAGACTCCCCAAAGAATTTGTGCACACAGGCAAATGAGCAACAAGGTAAATTATTAGCCTGAATAATCCTTTCATCCTAGTGTAGAATTTTTTGTGATGTTTCATGAGAACATGTGCATTGAACTCAAGGATCAAGCAAAGCCTTTTCTTCGCTATTTTCTTCCAATCTTGCTACAAGTTTCTCACTTGAAGGAAGCATGTCACTTGGAACATGTAAGTGGAAGAAGAAAAAAAAACAATGTAAGTCAGGGGCTATTCAGAGGGCATGAGGCATGGAAGATAAAGGAGAGAAGTCCACAGGTGTGTCAATAATCTTTTAGAGCACAGTGACATACTGGCTGAGTCAGTGTCCTAAAATCTGACTAATAATGCTAATTGCTCCTCTGGTATTAGGAGGAGAACATAGAAATGGATGGCATGTTCAGGCAAGAACATCTATGTCCTCTGCATGCAGTGCCCAGAGGAATGTTTGTCACACTGGGGTTGCTCAGTACTTGTTTGTTAAACAAATGAGAGAAAAAAAAAAAAAAAGAATGAATGGACAATAAACATTAGTAAACTCAGACTTCATTTTACCTCTTTTTTCTAACAGGTATTGACTACTTAGAACAATAGCTCTCAAACGGGGTCAATATAACCTATTAACGAGCAGTGTTACATGTGTGAAGTTGTTTTGGGTTGTCCAGTGACTGGGGACAAGAGATATTTAGTGTGTAATGTTCGAGGATGTGTCCTGCAGTGCATGGGGTAGTTTTGCACAATAAAATATCGTCCCACCTGAAATGCCACCAACACCCTTACTAAAGGATACTGATACTGACACATAGGGTCCAGTCTGTACTGTGAGGGCCTGACATTCTGAAGACAATAAAATACATTCCTGTCTCGGAGACCAATAGTGTTGAGTTAAAGTGTAGGACATATTATAGTCCTAATGACAGCACTGGCACCTCACTGTGAACAAAGGAATTAGTTGTAGGAAATGAAAAACTTGTAGGAAAGAAAACAGCACTGCTACCACTGCTCCCCAGGAATTAAATTTCTTATAAATCCCACCCTTGCCAGAGAGGGTGCTCCAAGATGCCTGCTAGTTCATGTCCCTAGCTGCTACCACTTTCAAGTCATGCATCAATTGGCATGACTTAGGTCATAGGCCAGTATCCTGGCTGTTATGAACCCAATCAACAAAAACCAGTATGCTCTCTGTGGGAGGCAGAATAAATGTCTTGCGAGTATATTTTTAGAACCTAACTCCTGGAATGGGTGACTCTCTTACTCTTCATGGCAAAAAGAACTTTGCAGACACAATTAAGATTAAGGAACCTGAGTTGGGCAATTATTCTGGATTTTCCAGGTAGGCATAATCTAAACACATAAATTCTTAGAGGAAGAGAATCTTTCCAGGCTCTGGCAAGACAGATGTGAAATGAAAAGGACTTGATCTGCCACTACTGACTCTGGAAACAGAGGTTGGGATCACTCTCCACAGAATGCGACTGAGACTGAAAATTCAGCATGATGGTGACTGAGAGTAGGGCTGATGCCCGAAGTTTTGATCATGCTCTCACTTAAGTGAGATCCTGATCAAAGGTGGGGAATTGTTGAACAAAATATAGAGGAGGCCATTGTTTTGGGCTAGGCTCCCACATTAGGTCCCAAAACACCAGACAAAACCAGTGCTAGGCACTACATAATCAAACTGAATTTTAAAATGGACCGGTGTTCCATAAACAGGAGATTCACAGCAACCATTCAGAGGGAGCCCAGTTTACCTGAGCAGGCATGTAAGAAAGTCCCCTCTGTTTAACCCTATAAGGAAAGAATTCAATCCACCTTTTCTGCTTTCTTAAGCCCCTTTCTGCCCATAGAGCAAACCTCCTCTGCTCAGCTCATAGCAACACCCATTCTGTTTTACAGAATGAGATATTGCCTGATTCTAGAATTGCTAATAAAAGCCAATTAGATCTTTAAGCTAAATTTGCTGTAATTTTGTCTTTTGACAATGTAAATTACTCAATAGCTCATAGATCCCTCAAGCCTAAAGAAACAATGAACTTCTGGGTTATTTGTGTGCCTTCCAACTTTCTGTTCTTCCAATTAGATATAGTTCTCTGATCATAAAATGATGGTTAGAAGGCTGCACATATTTATACTTGGACTTACATTATTGCATCATATTGATTGTAGGGCATAGCAATTCCTATTGGATTTGTTTATGTGTAAATAGAAAATAAATGCCAATAATAATAAACAGAGAATGCTGACAGGCATAAATGACTCTTATAAGTGTAAGATTTTTACTGGGAGGGCTTTGGCTGTTTATAATTTGAGCTGAGCAAACACACGTTATATTTTTAGTGCCTATTATAACCAAGTATGAGCATCATCTAGCAAATACTTGTGAGAAAATTCCTACTTCCTATAGCTATAACTACAAATAGGAATGAAGACAATATATTTTGAGGAAGCTTTTCAGCACAGATTGCAGCAGCAGGAGTGTTTTTGCTTATTGTCATTTTATGTAACAGGATATGATAATAATATCATAAATTATAAGAACTGAAAAATTATTTCCACTTTAACATGAAATTTAATCCAGAGGAAATAAGTTGTTTGTAGAAGAGGGCAATTTATTTATCATTAAAGGATATTTATCAAAGTGAGTCTCAATTATTCTCATAAAATAGACAGTTTAAAGAAACTCATAATTGAGACAATAATCTTTTGATATTATTTTTAAAAGTTAAGTGATTTGGAAAATATATCAAGCATGGACTCAAAATGAAAGGAGTATTTTTGGCTCTTCTGCCCAAGAATGATTATCAAATATTACAAAAATGCGTTTTGGTTACCATGCAATTTAGATAAACTTTGAGATTTGTGGAATATGATAAAAGCAACGTGAAGAAAGTATAATCTCTAGTGAGAAAGCTGTGTAATTTTAGTTACTCCAACTAATCCACCACTAATGCCCACGTACACTAGCAAAAGCCAAAGCATTTGGCAGCAAAAAGTAACAGCAGTCCAAGAAGGTATGAGTTTAATCCTGGAGGTTAGCATTTCTGTCATTAATAGTGACAGCTTACTTACCATCTGATTGATTCTAGACCTAACTCAATTTCTTTCACACCCAGAGGCTGCAGATCGCTACTAATTTGCATTGCTGATCATCAGTCCCTGTAATTCCAATAGAGCATTATTACTGCTTAACCTTTATTGCTCGTTAAAAGTGCTCTTACCAGACCTCTGTGAAGATTTCCCTATTAAACAGTTATTTTGCAAATACCAGTAAGTGGGTTGGGATGGGGATGAAAGAAAATGAATGAGAAAGTGGAAAAGAAAGAAAAATTGGAGAAAAGGAAGAAGGAAGAGAGGAGAGACCAGGAGATGAGAAAGGAAAGATAATATTACAGGAAGTGGAAGAAGAACTATTCATTTATTATAATATAAAGATGAAAATAACATCATGTCAGATGGATGACAGTGTTTGAGTTCATCAGTAGATGTATTCTCAACAACAATAACATTCACTAATTTAACACTTACTATGTGCCAGATACTATTATGAATCTATTATTTGTTTTTCATGTTAAGAGATGTGGGCTTTACCTTACATGCAATGGAAAGCCATCAAAAATATAAAATCAGTCAGATGATCAGCTCAAACTTGTGATTAGAAGAAGATAATTTTGCAGTATGGACATTAGATAATTGGGGAACAAAGGTGAATTGGAGAGACTAGGAAGAATGCTGTCAAGAATAATAAAGAGAGAGCTAACTGGAATTTAGTTATACATTCAAAGAGCAGAAAAGAGGCAAATGTAACTATAGTGGAGGTGGGGAAGGGATAAATAGTAAGACAAAATGTCAGAAAAATAATGGGGCAGGTGCAGGTCCTCTAAGGCAATGTCGACCATTATAAGGTCTTTGGTGTTGCTTCTGACATGGAATGTGTCTGATAGTTTTGTGTTGAGTGTCATGATCTGACATGCATTTAAAGGGAATTACTCCTGATGATATATGGATAGAAAGTAGTAAGGTTAAGGAAAGACAAAGAAAATCCAGTTAAGAGACTATTATCCTTAAGCCTGGAAGAGAAACTCCTGCCCTAGGCCCTATTCTTGCCCTTTATCAGTGAGGAATCCATAAAGCAAAGGGGATGTACTCACACCAACCCAGAGATCCCATCTCTTCTTCCATCTCAAGGCATCTGGAACTCTGGAATCTTGATCTATCATGACTCTTCCAGGTTTGCCTCTCCAAGAACAGAATATTCCACTGGTATATGCAAGTCTGGCACACTGTACAGTCACATAGGGCTACATACTCAGAAGGACTCCCAATTGGCTTAATGGACAGTTGTCACCATTTTGGAATTCTTAACAACCATATCTCTGAATTTCTTATTTGTAAATGAAATCCCGTGTAGCATGTGCATGAGCAGAGAAAATACGGACAAGATGCATGTAGAGTATTCCTTACCACATATTAATATCATGGAGTTTATGATGCGCCATGAACACAGAATTACAGTCTTTTAATTAAAAAATGCCATTCTAATTGGTATGCAGAGTGACATTAAAGAGCAAATAAAAACCCCATGACAAGGAGACAGACCACAGAAGAAAAGCTTTATAATTTAGTAACTTTAAAGACATCTTTTTTCCCCTGCTTTTTGAACAAGGGATCCAACGTTTATATTTTGTCCTTGGCCAAAAAGATTATTTAACCATCCCTGGTATATGTACCCAAGTCTAAGGATAGTGAAGAAAAATGGTTGTTTTCAGAGGTTGTGAATTAAACTTTAATGTGCAAGCTCGGTTATGTGTATTTGTATGAGAGCCCTCATGTACGGGATACAGCAGGATAGGGGTAAGGACGAAAGGAGGAGGCAGGCTTCCAACTGGCATCTGGGGCCTGAGGCTGACACCCAGGCTCTTTCATTGCTGCATATTTTATTTAGCCATTTTTAGAATGTTTTAAACTTCCAAATATTTACACATATGATATGTGAGCTTCTATTTCTACTCTTACCTCTAGCCTACAAATGTTCAGGTTAGGATAAATGATGAGAGATGATGGTGGCACAAACTAGATGGGAAGAAGAGCCTGGATATATTTTGAAAGTAAAACAACAGTATTTGTTGTAGGAATCAAATGTACAGTGTCCAGCAAAAACAGGTGTCAATAAAGATATAAAGGATTTTAGCCCAAGGCATGGAAGTATAGAGGTATATGTATGTACCAGTTGGTTTATAGGCATTTGGGCTGCTCCTAATTTTTGGTGGCATGAATAAAATTGCTGTAAATATTCACATACGAGATTTTTGTGAGTGTGTAAACAGAGATTTTTATTTCTCATGGGTAAATGAAAAGGAATGAGATTGGTGGGTTATAAATAATTTATACTTCTAACTTTACATGAAATTGCCAAATTTTTATAATAGCTGTATCACTTTATATACCCACAAGCAAGAAATAAGGGTTTAGTTGATCCACATTCTTTACAATTCTTGGTAATTTCACCTCTTTACTTAATTTTTTATTTTTTTACCATTCTAATAGGCATGAAGATATTCCTCATAATAATTTTAGTATGTTTTCCTCTAGTGACTAATGTAATTGAGTATATTTTATTTGCTTATTATCTATCTATATATCTTCCTTGGTGAAATGTCTGCTGAAATATTTTCCAATCTTCTATTGCTTTTTTTCCTAGTATTGAGCTTTATTTAAGAGTCCTTAATATATTTAGAATATAAATTCATTGTCAAATATGTGATTTTGAAACACATTCTCCTAATTTGTGCTTGTCTTTTTGCTTTCTTAAAGTAGTCTATCAAACAGTAAACATTTTCAATTTTAATAAAGTCCAATTTATCAATTTGTCTATTTATAGATAGTGTTTCTGATTTCATATGAACACTCAGAACTGAAGATATTGTTTGTTAATAGTATAAAGATTGCTGTAAAATTGTAATACTGGATGAGATTACTTAGGAAATGAGCAGGAACAAAGGATAGGCCTGAGGACTACAAAGTTTACAGATGAGAGATACCCTGCAAACAGATTAGGATGGAGCAGCCAGAGAGAGAGGAACATGGCTAGGAGAATATGATGAAAGCCAATCAGTGAAATTGTTTGAGAAAGAAGAGAATGTCTGCTGTGTCACCTCTCACCAAAAGCCAAGTGACCTGAAGCCTAAGAGCAGACATTAGAATAGCAATAAGGTGACCATTGGTGACTTTCAACAAAAGTAGGTTTGTGTAATAGTGGGGAAAAATCTCCTGATGGAGAGTTAATTCAAGGAGACAGTAAGGAGATGGCAAGTATAATCAACACACTTAAGATTTTTTTCCTCCTACAAAACTGGGCTCAATGTTTAAGACAGAATTGTAGCTTTGGTGGGATCAAGGTAATTTTTTTTCTTTTAGTTTGAGATGGAAGATATTACATTATGCTCATATGCTGATGGAGGTAACACAGTAGAAAAGGAGAAAGTTATTAATGTAGGGAAGAGAAAGGAAATACTGAGGAGGCTCTCCAAGAAAGGCAGCAGATAATTAAGAACTATTCACAAGTAGAAAATTTGATTTTAGAAATGAGGCGCTCAGTTCATTTATTGAAATAGGAGGTTAAGGCAGAGAGTGTGGGCATAGATCTGCACACAGACTGGTGGATTAATCGGTGGTATCATGTGAACATTTTCAGATAGTTTCTGATTTCTTTTGTTTTTCAGTAAAATAAGAAGCAAAGTATTGAATCAAATAATCTCCTTTTGCTGACTATTATTGTCATATCACTAAAGGTATAGACACGTAGAGAAGTCCTTTCTTTTTCCTTTACTTTTTCTTGAAACCTTCAAATAGTTGAGTGTTTTGTTTTCAAATATTTAGCAGTTAAGAAAAGTGTCTATCATTTCTATGCATGGTATGAGTCCTAAAACATACCTGAGGCAAGCTTGGGGATTGCCTTTGTCCTAAATGTGCTTACTTAAAAGTAAAATAACTTAGTTTTCCCAGTCTCTCCTCACCCCTCTAGTAGCTCTATTGCATGGAACTCATCAAATTTACTCTCCCTGGTTATATAACTGTTCCAGTTCTAGCAACAAAATTGACAGTTTTGGGGAGTCATAAGCAATAGAAAATAGTGGTGTCCATCTTCAACACCATCACTCTGGACTAGTTCTGTCATTGTTTTGACATTGCATTGTACAGAAATCAATCACTGCCACTAGGATACATGTAAACCAAATCTGGTAGTTACAGATTAAATTGACTTTCTATCTATTCCCTAGACCACACCTCTTTAGTTGCATTGGAACAGTAGTGACTAATACAGAGGTACAGCACTTCTTTTTACTCAGATATAAACCAGGTGAAGAAAAACTTTTGTTTTATAATAATTTGTCAAAAAGACAAAAATGTAACTGTGAACAAGATAACAATATAAAAGAACTTGAGATATTTGCCACGTAAATCATTTGATGACTGCTTGGAATATTGTTGGTAGTAAATATTTGTTGAATAAAATGAGTTCATCTTTCAGAAGATGAATTATTAGCTCAGAACCCCAAATTTTGAGCCGAAATTCTTATATATGATAATTTTTTCTTTTTGCATTTGTTTTATCAAAGAGTATTCTATAATGAATCCTATAGAAGACACACAAAATATAAAAGATGTATTAAAAAAGATAAATTTCCTGGTTGTTTGGGTTTTGTTTTATGCTATGTCCCTATCTTAAAAATTCACGTGTTAGAAATGTATTAAAGACTCTGATAAGACGTTTAGAAAAGAAACTCATTTGACTTTGTTAACTAAGTCTTGCTCAAATTTATTGGCCTTTTAATTTTTCATGTAATATATATACCAATGAACAGGAGTTCCTTGGTACACACATTATAATTGCTGATCTACATTTGCAAATATTCCAGGAGTAGTTAAATATTTTGAGATTAGGACTTTCTATCTTAACAGTATATCTTAATATTTACATGATCTAAAATGGAGGTAGAGAATTGACATTTAGACAGAATCCGTGGATCAAAATGGTCTGTCTAAATTAGAGTGCTGTCCAAATATATAGCTAGGGAATAGGAAATATGAAAATATTTGCTTATATTGAAAGGTCTAGTGGAGTGAGCCTTATAGTTCAAAACAAAACAAAACAAAACAAAAGGTTTTGCCATTTGTCATGAAAATAGAAATAACAAACATCAAATACAAAACATAAGGCATAGTTTCTGAGAATACAGAGAAGATTTGTGGTGTTTTCATGATATATGGTGTCATTTGGCCCAACAGGGAACTGGCAGTAGAAGAAGGATTATCGCCCACCCCACCCCATAAAGTCTTTCTGGGGAATAGGAGATGTGTTTGTGCATAAACACAGTGTTCTCTTGCCCTCCTCCTGTTCTGCACTTTTCAGCTCTTGATTTTTTGACCTCGTGACAGATTAAATATACTCATGAGATGAGTCTCTGACATACGTTCTGGGGCACATCAACCATTCCCAGGCCACATGTACATACTATACCATGATGTTCAAATGATAATAAGAAAAATACAGCTATTGAAGGGTTCCTTGTGGAATAGAACTAACAGTAATCAAGGAATTTGGAATTGTGAAATTACAGGATCAAAATGAAAACGTGGATCACCTCTGCATGTTGAGTGGGTGGTGAGTACTTAAAGAGACAGTGATGAGAGAAAGTAAAGTTGCAGAGACAATGAACTTCTCATATTCAGAATGTTATCTGGGCCCAAAGGGCCCACATCTCTCTTCCATTAAATATTAACTATTATTCAATCTCCAATACAATCATAACCTAATAAAACTAAAGTCATCTGATACACAATCAAGAAATGGAGATTGTATCAAGGCTTTCGAAGATCCTTTCTGATTCAGAATTTGATTTTTATTCATTTTGACATAGCATCTGGCATACAAAGGAGAATAATATTAAGGAAAAAAGAAATATTGACTTATGTCATCAGAAAAGTAATGTTCTAATCTATCTAAAAGTAGTACAGAATGTAATAAAGTTTGTTGAGTCAAAGTAGATTGTGATGAGCAAGAAAAATCTTGTAAGTTAACATCTGAAATCCCAGTATAGTTTTCAGATAAAATCCATTCTTTTTGCAAAATTAGATGAATACATTCAATATACTTTTTGTAGTTACTATATTTTACTTCTTTCTATAGCTAAAAAGATATATTGACAGGCACTACTGAAAACTGTAGTATCAGTAGAAAACCCAACTTTGCAACAGTGAGAGTCTTCTACAACGGAAGGTAGTGTCTTCAAACAGATGTTAGATCTCTCCTGGCTGTGAGAACTTCAAAGCTGAATAAGCTCACAAAGACTGGAATGTGGCATCAGCAAAGTCATTCAACTGCTAGGCATACTGTATATTTACTCACAAAATAGAGATTATATATCAGGCAATACAGCACAAAACCTTGAAGGGCTTCATTATTGCTTTTGATTTTGCTGATTGCTTATTAACTGACTCTCTTCAGCCACCTGGTTGTTCTAAATGAAAAGAATCCACTTGTATTCTAAGTGATTATTGGCACAGTGATTGAAAGAGGGAATCATTCCAGGATGTTTAGTACGCCCTTGACCATGTGAGAAGCAACCAATAAAGAGGATAGCTTGCTGAATAGAGCCCATTACACTTGATACATCTGCAAATAACTGCAAATTGAAAGATTGCAAACTAATACAATGACTACAAGGACAGGCTAATGAAGCATTTCTTATATTTAACTTCTCAGTGGGCATAAATATAGAGACATGCTATAGTTATTTGACACCTGTCAAATTTCCTAGATTTAGATTTCCTTGAATATCATTTAAAGTAATTTCAAGTCTAAGAGAATACATGATTTACAAGTCACCAGAAAACAAAATTATTTTTACTGTAGTTAATACACCTAAACTGAAGTTAGCCTGCCTAATCTAAGACATTAAATAGTATTTCTGATACATTATATCCTTTCAATATTTAAATAGTTTTCAAACAAAAGGTTGCATAATAGCCCAGAGGGATTTCTTAGTCTATTCCAACAGAGCTGTTATTTTTCTAAAATGTGCTCTTGCTTTTTAGTTAAACATCTGCTTATTGTTTAAGACATCTCATGTCCACACCTGGCTTTTATCTATGAGGGAATTTAGTCAGGCTATTACTGGGGTACTGTCAAGACCATGCACCTTAACTCAAAATTCTTTCCATGACTTGCTTCCTGCCAACGGTTTTCATGCAGAGTGACAGAGGAAACAGAGACAAGCATTAATGTAGGAGTTTCATAATGTAGTTAATTGCATGGTAATCTCTACATAGCCTGTTTTTAATGGACCCATCCTCCCCACAGTGAAACAGGCACTCTATTTATATGTAGGTCCTCAATTCTCCTTTCTAGGTCTATAGTCCTTAGTAATTGTTAAAAGTTAATAGTCTCATTATAGAAAATTATCGCAATGAATCATCTCAATTCCAATAGGTCAGCTATGACTAGATGCCATTGCATTATATACAAATGCAGACCTTAACGTTGCCAAAATGGCAGTCTTCCCGATAGAGCACCCTCTGCCCACAGAGGAACATGCCAAGTCATTGCCCAAATAGTCTTTCTCACATAACCTTTGCTAAAGCTTTAACGTTTAGCCATCCTGTTTTCCAGTAAGAAAATAGCATTAATAATGAGAAGAAAGAAAAAAGGAGATGTTTAGAAGAGGACAAATGAGTTTTAGTTCCTTTTTATTTTGTTTTTTTCTCCATTAGAGAGGCTTGCAATTTTTAACAAATTGTCAAAGGTAGCACATAAGTGTTAGTGTAAAATAAAATCTCGAGAAATATGTAAGGTTCGTTTTAACCATATATCTTTCAGAGAGATCAGTGTTTAAAATACAGATAGCATTCTAAAAGTATAGTAATTTTATAGGCTTGGGAGTAAAAGGCTATAAAAGAATGTCAAACTGCAGGTCTCAAAGTGTCATTGAAGTAAAATATGATGGATTATTCCTATAAGAGTACTAGAATCTATATCCTTTTTTTACTGAATGCATATTCTCAAAGTCTGGCAACAGGCTTCCATAAGCTTATTTATTGTTCAAAGGTGATACACTTCATCTGAGAGCAAAATTTTGCATCAGCTCCCTTTAGCTACAAGAAATTAAACAATTATTCTTCAGTTAAGAGACTGTACAAGTGTGAGGGTGATGGCTAGGAAACTAGATACTAGATAAGTCTTCAAAGAGTGATGCCAATGTTGCAGCTGATTTTTTAGGAGAAGTTTGGTAATGTAATATCTTAGTTTTTCTTTAGAGGTTCTCATTCCTAACTGGAGATTACAATTGTAAGGCTAACTAGCGTCTGTAATTTTATTTTTTCAAAGTTAGCATTAAACAAATGGTTGATCTTTCTTCTTTAAACACTACCAGTAAAGATCCAGTAAACACTACTGTAAAGCCAAAGTGGGAGAACAATCAATTGAACCTGAGTGTTCTACCAAAGTAATGGGTTGAGAAGGTAGGCTAAGAGCTACCTGGCTTTGAAAGTCTTTTTCATTTGGAAAAAAGGAGACAGGGGATCCAAATACAGAAATTATAACTTTTCTGGCCAAGGAATGAACAGTCAACCTGTTTTAATATGAAAATTTAACTGTGTTCTTTTTTTTACCTTTAAATATCTGCATTGTTTAATCATCCATTCATTCATAAATTCAACAAATATTTAGTGAGTGACTACTGCATGACAGGAACTCTTCTAGGCACTGGGGACAAATTAGTGAACAGAGCAGGCAGTGGTCTTGTCCTAATAGACCTTATAATTGAGGAGTTAAACTCATTCTAGGAGGGAAGATTTCTCACACACGTTACACTGCCAGTATGTGTTGTATCATGTCTTTCTCCTTTAGGAAGCTTTGAAGATTCAGTACACTAAAAACTAAAGTCTGTTTATCACTTGCTATTATTTAGCACTTTGGCTTTTGATGTATGTATTCTATTGTGAAGGAAAATGAGGATAGGATTTCTGAGGGTTCAAGGAAAAAACCTAGGGTGGAACAATTTAAGAAATAAGAACACATGAGAGAGAATCTTAACGGAATGGGGCCGAGGAAACCAGTGTCAATGGGAGGCTCCAGGGTGTCACCTTGGCTCCAGGACATAACAGCATTCACCTGTGTCTAGGACTTTCACCCTTTCATCAGAAAATGCTGGTAGAACCAGGCTTGTAATACCCTGGCTTGTTTATATGCATACATCTATTATTGAACAGAGCTGAGCAAAACAAATTTATGGGCCCTAAGTTGTAACATTGGTTAACAACACTTCCCCTTTAATTTCAGTAAAGCAAAGATGTTAAGTTGTGAAGTTCAATTTAGGGCTCTGGCTCCTATCAACTCAGCTGTGAGAAGTTTGGCAAATTAACATCTCAAAGTTTCCTCAGTTTCCTCAACTAGTTGTAACATCTCCGTGATAACATCTTGCTAATAGGGTTGTTCCTAAGAATAAAAGGGTTGCTATGTATACAGCACTAACAATAACACCCATGACATAGTAAGATCCAGCCGATGCATTATCTTGTTGCCACCAACTATGTATATTAATAATAATATTGATTTCCAGAGGCTGAAGTTTTTGTTAGAATTCTTACCTTCATTATGCATATCTTGGCTCCTCCACATCTTCTACACCAAATCCATCATTGAAATTTTAAGTCTTTTTAACATTTCTTCCTCCAAAGCTGCTGATAACATATCAGCAGAATGAGCTATCTGGCAGTAAGTAGGAAGGATGACAGAAGAGAGAAAATTATGATTGACCCATTCTCACAGATCAATGGGAACTCTACTGTACTAATAGTGTCTTCTTGAAATCTTTTCAGGAATATTTTCAAGTAAATGCATAATTTTCAAAGTCCAAAGGGTGATTAGACTTTGCTGGATGATTTTGAGATGAAATTTCTGCATAATGTTTCATTATTAGTGCATATTTCAAGGAAAAGGACATCATTATATGGTATTTTTTGTGTATCAGAAACATTTCCCACCATACTATAAAATAAAACTCTTAATTTACGATAAGCAAAAGATGCAGATGCTGTGTGAAATTACTTGCATTTTAGCCATCATTTTAATTATGTACAATTAAAAGTAGAGGTGTAAAATGATAGCATTTGAAACCTTCAGTATATCTCATTTTGGGAGCAGTATTGGTGTTCATGTGTATTGGCTTTGGAAGTTACGCCTGGATGAATCTGCATGATTTTATGTGTTCAGTGTTAGCAGAGGATTTGTGTTTACAAAGTCAATTGACATTTAATGGATTTTATATTAAAGAAAATATAACTCTTCATTCAATGTTTTAGTCAATCTCTTGGCATAAATTGAGAAATGAAATTTGTTTTAAAAAAGAAAAACAGCAACCAATTGGTTACTTATTGGTGATAATATATGATGAAAGCTGCAATAGCTGGAAACTATGTTTTCCCTCATTCAGCTTATTTTCTCTGTAAAGTTGAGTTCTTTTTTCTTTTTTAAAATATTAATTTAAATACCTCTTCCAGCCATGAGGAAGGAGGATGGTCTGTAATTACCTTCCCACTGTAAACAGTTGGACACATGGACAAGATATATGAAACAAGAATTTTCAAATATTAGAAAACAGGCAGAACAGGACTGTGATTTCTGAGAGGAAAGAAACTAATGAGGAAAGTCCTAAAATCTCCTCAGCTTTCTTCCTAGAAGCAATTTCTAGACCACAATGTAAGGAGGAGAACACAAATAGAACCAGGCAATTTTGATGGCTTGTGGATGGAGGCAGGTCGATTTTGCAGGGTAGAGCATACCAGGGAGCACACGGAAAAAGAGCTCCATGAATCTGCTAATATTTCTCTATAGTCTTTGGCTGAATATCAGCACGCATATGCACACAATGAAAATCCAGGAGGCTAGGGGAAAACAACTCAACAAGGGCCTTGAATCATCAAGTTGCCCATGACCAGTGTGAAGAGATTCTTAAATTTCTAGTTTTAGACAAATTTGAAAATTATTTAGTCATTATGTTCTTCAATTTTATTTCTATTCCTCTTCTTTCTCTCTTCCTAGAATATCAAATGCAGATCCATAGACCTCTTGACATTTTCTCTCAGTTCACTGAGGCTGTACAATTTTTATTCTTTATTTTTCATCTTTTTTCACTTTCTGCTTCACTTTGCTTAATTTTATTCATGTGTTAAATGTCAGTTAAAAAGAAAAAGACAATGAAAGCAAAATAAAAAGTAAAATAGTAGCATGGCAAGTCAAATAAGTATTTTCCTGGGTAATATAAAGTGACAACATAAATAATTTATTAATATAAATTTAAATATTAATTTTTAAAACCTATATAATCATTACAAAGGAAGCATAAAAAATGAGTTGGTATTTTTTTAACAAGCATTCACAATTTTCAATTGTATCAAGCAAGGTAACAATGGAGCACTTACTTCAGGCATTCTTCTAGCCATTAGTGAATAGAATTGAAAAAGAGAAAGAGAGCTAGAAGGAAGAAGTAAGAAAATGAGATAGAAGGAAGGAAGGAAGGAAATAGAAGAGGATAGAAGGAGAAAAAAGTGAGGAAGAAAGCAAAGAAAGAAGTGGACAGAAAGGAGAAAGGAGGGCAGGAGGAAGGAAGGAAGTAAATGGGAGAAAGAACAAAATCCTATCTTCAGAGTTTTGAACTCACAGAGTGGAGGCAGGGGGTAAATGAGAACATATGCATACAAATTTTACAGTATGGTAAAAGAAGATAGACTTTGGTGAGAGGATTGAAAAAGTAGGGTTAACAGAATATGGAATTCTTTGCAGGCAATGCATTTTTTTTAAGTGTATACTGAATTAACTATCTTTATTTGAACAAGATCTAATTCAGTGGCATTAGGTTTATTTTATTGTTTATTTTTTTTGCTAGGATATTTTATTTATTTATTTATTTATTTATTTATTTATTTATTTTAGCATATTATGGGGGTACAAGTGTTAAGATTACATATATTGCCCATGCCGACCCTCCCCCCTCAAGTCAGAGCCTCAAGCATGACCATCCCCCAAACATTGCACATCTCATTCACTGTGTTTGTATATACCCATCCCCTCTTCCCCACTCCTATCTGCCCGACACCCAATAACTGTTATTCCTGTATGTCCACTGAGGTGTTGATCCGTTAATACCAATTTGCTGGTGAGTACATGTGGTGCTTGTTTTTCCATTCTTGAGATACTTCACTTGGTAGAATGGGTTCCAGCTGTATCCAGGAAAATACAAGAGGTGCTATATCACCATTGTTTCTTAAAGCTGAATAGTACTCCATGGTGTACATATACCACATTTTATTAATCCACTCATGAATTGATGGATACTTGGGTTGTTTCCACAACTTTGCAATTGTGAATTGTCCTGCTATAAACATTCGAGTGCACCTGTCTTTTTCATAAAGTGACTTTTGATCTTTTAGGTAGATGCCCAGTAGTGGAATTGTTGGATCAAATGGTAGATCTACTTTTATCGCTTTAAGGTATTTCCATATTGCTTTCCACAGAGGTTGAACTAGTTTGCAGTCCCACGAGCAGTGTAGGAATGTTCCTATCTCTCTGCATCCATGCCAACATTTATTTTTGGGTACTTTTTGATAAAGGCGATTCTCACTGGAGTTAAGTGACATCTCATTATGGTTTTGATTTGCATTTCCCTGATGATTAGAGATGTTGAGCATTTCTTCATATGTTTGTTGGCCATTATTCTGTCTTCTTTTGAGAAGTTTCTGTTCATGTCCTTTGCCCATTTTTTGACAGAGTTGTTTGATATTTTTCTTGCTGAATTTCCTGAGTTCTAAATAGATTCTAGTTATCAGCCCTTTATCAGATGTGTAGCTTGTGAAAATTTCCTCCCATTCTGTGGGTTGTCTGTTTGTTCTCTATGAAGAAGACCCCAAAGGCAATCACAGCAGCAACAGGCAATGCATTTTTAAAGCTCTCTCCATCTCCTTACTCATATTCACAGAAATATTTTTTCTCAAAAAGGGTTTTAAACTGTTTAGTTTGGAAGCATAATATCCAGGAAATACAAATACACACCATAAAATATTTTGTGAATCCATGATCTTTTAAATAAAGAGTATGCATGTGACACACAGACACACACACACACAAACTTACTATCTCAGTAGCAAGAGAGAAACCCTTTATTTCAACTCAGTTTCTGTACTACATTTGATGAATAAGCAGCAAAATCAATTAAGTAATATGATTCTTTGTCCAGCAGATCTCCCAGGGCATCTTTGGATTTTCTCTATTCTGCTCTAGAGACATATTACAACAAGTGTACCCCACAGACCAGCATCAGCAACAACTAGCATAGTAGGATAAATAATGACATTTCATAGGTGTCCATGTCTTAATCCCCAGAATCCATGAATAAATTACATTACATGGCAAAAGGGACTATGCAAGTGTGATTAAATTAAATTTCATCTATATAGATTTTTTTTTTGGTGGGAATGGGCCAAGAGAACAATTAAGTATTTTGAAATGGGGAGCTTATTCTGGATTGTCTTGGTGGGCCCAATGTAACCACAGGAGTTCTGACAAAGAGAAGTGGGATGGTCAGAATCAGAAGAGAAACACATGTGACCACTGAAGCAGAGGTCGAGGGGACTGATGTGAGCCCATGAACTAAGGAATGATAATAGCATCTGAAAGTTGGAAAAGGCAAGGGAAGGGACTTACTAAAGTCCCCAGAAGGAATGCAAACCTGTCAACATTTTGTTTTTAGTCCACTAAGACTGATTTTGGACTTCCAACCTCCAGAACCCTAAAATAAAACTGTGCACCGTTCTAATCAACTAGGGAATTTGCTATAGTAGAAGTAGGAAACTTCTGAGCCCACCTTGGAGCAGTTTAAAACTGTTGTGTCTCAAGCACAATAGATCTAATAAACCTAATAAACAAGAATGTGTATTTTAACAAGATATATAGGTAATTTATATGTGTGTATGAGAAGTACTGTTTAATATTATGATTTTTTAAAAACTTGGATCAAGTGATTCATTTATTTGAACAAAAGACTCTTTTAATTATATTGACTAGTTTTCAGTGTATTAACGTTTGACATGACATGGGAAAACCACTTAACATCAATGATAAATTTATTGATCCAAGAGTTTCATCTATTTGCATATCTAAAACATTTATTTTGATTTCCATACTATCTTGAATACACTGAATTTGTTAACTGAATTGAATACCTGGACGCTATATAGCATGAATATAAAGGGGAGAAGGCATCTGTCAAATATATTCAGGTGTTCATCTGCATAGCCAGATCCTTACTTAGATTTTTTTTTCTCTTTTGATTCAGATGTTTTGTCATGATGGTTATATTTAATGGGAAGCTCTTGATATATTTTATGTTTTAAGCTACTAAGGAAAGAATTACATCATTGTAATGGAAGATGATCTCTAGCTTTGACTTTATTGCCAGACAAGCAGTTGATTCTCAATAAATACTCATTGACAATAATAAAACCATGTTTGAACTGTAACCACCTTTGACTATGTGTGTGCTTGCACAAAGTGCTTAGCCAGACATTTTTACAATCTGACCCTTACATTTGGCAGCCACAACTATGAACCAACATGATGATAAACATTGACCTCAAATAATTACTTCGATAGAAGAATCTTGTTCTGAATATCAAATTATATGTCAAAATATGTTGGTTCCTTTATGCAGGGAAATTATTTCTTTGTATTTTTCTTTTTCTCATAGCTCTACTGAGTCATAATTGATAAACTGCACACAAAGTATGCAAATGAATGTTTTGACATTGTATATATCCATGAAACCATTACAAAATCCAAAATCAAGATGATGAATATATCCATCACTGCCAAGAATTCTCCGTGCCTTTTTAGAACCCCTGTTGAACCCTCTGAACTCCTCATCCTCAGGGCAACTGCTGATTTTCTTTTCTGTCACTACAGGTTAGTTTCCACTTTCTAGAATTTAATATGGATGCAGGCAGACAGTATGTATACTTTTCGTCTAGCTTCTTTCACTCAGAATAATTAATTTGAAGTTAATCCATGTTGTTGTTCATGTCAAGAATTCATTCATTTTCATTGCTGGGTAGTATTCCATTATATGTCTGTATTACAATTTGTTTATCATTCACCTTTTGAAGGATATTTGAGTTGTTCCCAGTTTTGTGTTATTGCAAATAAACTTGTGATGAACATTAGTGTACAACTCTTTGTATGAATATATGCTTTTTAATTTCCTTGTGTAAATACCTGTGAGCAGAAAGGTTGGGCTATTTGGTAACTAGGTGTTTAATGTTTTAAGAATGTAACAAAGGGGCCAGGTATAGTGGCTTATGCCTGTAATCCTATCAGTCTGAGTATCTGAGGCAGGAGGATCTTTTCAGCTAAGGTGTTCGAGACCAGCCTGAGCAAAAGCGAGACTCTGTCTCTACAAAAAAATAGAAAAATTAGCTGGGCATGGTGGCATGCCCATAGTTCCAGCTACGCATGAAGCTGAGGCAGGAGAATTGCTTGAGCCTAGGAATTGCAATAAGCTATGATTACCCTATTGCACTCTAGCCCAGGTGACAGAGAGAGACTCTGTCTCCAAAAAAAAAAAAAAAGATATAACAAAGACTTTACAAAATGTTGTTGTAGTACTTTATATTCCCGCAGGTAGTTCTTTCACATTCTTGCCAACATTTGTCTTTTTAATTTTAGACATATTAATAAATATGCAGTGGTATATGATTGTTGTAGTTATAATTTGCATTTCCCTAATTAGCACCTTTCATGTGCTTATTGACCATCTATGTCTTCTTCTGTAAAGCATAAGTTAAAATATTTTGTTAATTTTTTTTATAATTCAGTCTGAAGTGTTCTTTATATATTTCAAATAGAATTTTTTTGTCAGTTATATGATTTCCCATATTTTTTTCCAGTTGGTAACTTGCCTTTTCATGCTCTGAACAATATCTTTGGTGGAACAGAGATCAATTTTAATAAAGTCCAATTTATCATTTTTTCTTTTATATATTTTCCTCTCTGTGTCATATCAAAGAGATCTTTTCCTAACACAGGTTATAAATAATTTGCCTTATTTTTTGTTCTAGAAGTTTTACAGTTTTAGGTTTTGTATTTAGATCTGTAATCTATTTTTTATTAAGGTTATTAAGTATGAAATGTCCAGTTTCCTTAAATACTAAGTTTGACAGTTGATATCTCTGACATTTCACTTTGACACTTCTTGTTTTATCTTTATTGTGAAGGTACATTCTCATTTTCTTAAACACACTGTTTGGCTTGTGGTTATTTTTCAGATGTTTTGTAGAACAATATTTGTGAAACCATGGCTAAGTAAAAATTCAGGTTATTTTGAAATATGAGTTCAATTGTGGAACTAGAGAAGCTCAGACAGCTCAAAATAGCAATGATGTGTTTGGGAAGGATGCTAATGTACGCACAGTATGTCAGTGGTTTGGGAAGTTCCATTTTGGTGATTTTAATTTTGAAAATGAGTCTTGTTAGCAACGTAAGATCAAAGTGGATAATGACAAGCTGAAAGCTATAGTGGAAACAAATCCACCTCCACCTATGTGTGAATTAGCAGCAAGGTTTAACATTAATATTCCAACAACGTTGGACCTTTTGAAACCAATGGGCAAGGTAAATAAGCTGGGTAGATGGGTACCACATGAATTAAATGAGCATCAGAAGAGAAATAGTCTCAAAGCTTGCCTTTCTTTTCTGTCACACATAAAATGAATCATTGCTACACCATATTGTTACATGTGATGAAAAATGGATTCTTTTTGACAATTGCAAGTGTTGGGCACAATGGTTGGATAAAGATGAAGTGCCAAAACACAGTCTAAAACCAAATATTCATCAAAAAAAGCTAATGGTGTCCGTCTGGGGGGTGCGGTGCTGGTATTATATCCACTACAGCTTCATGAAACCCAGTCAATCCATTACAGCAGATGTCTACTGCAACCAACTGGATGAAATGATGAGGATACTTGTGATTAAGTAGCCAAGACGGGTCAATAGAGACAGACCAATTCTCTTGCAAGACAATGCTCAACCACATGTTGCATAATCAATACTGCTCAAACTACAGCAGCTGGACTTGGAAACCATCTGTCATCCACCATAATCACGAGACCTTGCACCAACTGACTACCCTTCTTCCAGGCTTTGGACTACTTCTTGCAAGGAAAAATATTCAGTTCTCAACAAGCTGTGGAAAACACCTTTTGTGATTCCATCACCACTTAATCTCCAGGCTTCTTTGCTACTAGCATAAATAAGCTACCATTAGGATGGCAAAACTGTGTCTATAGTTTGGGTGCATACTTTGGTTAATTGTACTGTTTCTTGTTTGAGATATAATAAGCTAAACTTTTGATTTGAAATCAGACATTTCATATTTAATGACCTATAGTTAATACTATCATATGGTGCAGAGTATAGATCAAATCTCATTTTATTGGGAATTTGGTTATTTTAATACCATTATCATTCTGCCACTGAATTGTCTTAGAGTTCTCCAGAGTTTTCCAAAAAACAAAACCAATAGAATGTGTGTGTGTGTTTGTGTGTGTATGTCTGCATGTATAAATAGATTTATTATTTAATATAAGAAATGGCTCACATGGGGATGGATGCTGGCAAATTCTAAATCTGTAGGGTAGGCCTCCAGGCTGGAGACCCAGGAGAGCCAATGCTCCAGTTCAAGTCTGTCTGCTGTAGAATTGTCTCTTGTTCAAGGGAGGCTGGCCTTTTTGTTCTAGTCAGTCCTTCAAATGATTAAAGGAAACCCATCTACGTCATGGAGAGCAATCTGCTTTACTCAGAGTCTACCTCTCATCCAAAAATTCTCCTCATGGAAATACCCAGAAAAATGTCTAATTAAACATGGCTTAGTCAAATATTTTGATCAAAATAATGTTTGACCAATTTGGGGAGCCCATGACACAACCCAGTGGACTTATAGAATTAAACATTATGGCCCTTTTGTCAAAAATCACATTATCATATATGCATTGGTCTATTTCCATACTCTCAATTTTGCTCCATTAGTTTACTGGTATTATTTCTATTTCTTGATTGCATGACGGCTTACCTTAATAGTAATTCTTGATATCCTAATTTGTTTTCTTCTTTATAGTTGTTTTGGTGATTTTAGGTCTTTTTCATTTCCATATAAATTTTAGATATAGCTTGATAAATTCTATCAAAAAATCCTGATGTTTTGATTTATATTATATTTAATATATTAGTCACTTTGAAGAGAATTAATATTTTTGCAATATTGTCATGTTAGATTTATTTCTAATTTCTTCATTTTTGATGCTGTTACAAAGGACATTTTTATTTAAATGTTACTTTCTGAGTGTTGATGCTAGTATAGAGAAATACTCTGATCATTTTATCTCTATCTTCAATTGTGAAACCTTGTTAAACTCACACATAATTGAGATTTTTCCAGATTTTTTGTTATTTATTTCCAGAGATCTTGCAGTATCAATTTCTAATTTAATTCTATTTTTGTCTGATAACATATTTCTTATGTTTTACATTCTTTTAAGTTTATATAGGCTTGTCTTATGGCAAGAAGATGGTCAAACTTGGTATATGTTTTATGTATATTTGAAATGAATCTATTGGGAAAAGCACAATAAAACAAAACAAAACAAAACCTGCTGTTGGGCAGAATGTTCCATAAATATCAATTAGATTAGCTTGGTTGGTAGTTCCATTCAATACCCATACTGAATTTTTTTTCTACTTGTTCCATCAATGAATGAGAGATGCGTTTTAAAATTATTCACTTTGAATATAGACGTATACATTTCTTCATGCAATTCTTTCATTTTTAACTTCATGTATTTTAGTATTACACATTCACTGATGCACTGTTGTTTTTCCCTCTGTTTCATTTTGGAGAGTTCTTCTTCAAGGTCTTTATATATCTTTAATTTTGCATTGTTCAATCTATTTTTAATCCAATCCAGTGTATTTTTCATCTCAGACATTGCAGTTATCATCTACTGAAGTTGGATTTTGGCACTTGTTAAATAGCTTTCAAGTCTATACTAACAATGCTCAATCTTTCCTTTACCTTATTTAACCTATTGAATACATAATAATGTATTATGTTTTAATTTCCTTGGTTGTTGCTGTATATCTTTTTATTTCTATATATATTCTTCAGATTTTTTTTCTAGAGCACAATTTAGTTTATTGGAAGCAGTTTGTCCTTAAATACTTTTAGTTCTTACTTTTAAGCTTTCTTGGGAGAATCTGTAGTAACTTTTAGTCTAGGGATAATTTTTTTCTATTACTGAGGCAAAATACTTCTGAATAACCTAACACTGTGGTCCTTAACTCCTAGGCTATGAACTAGTATTGGTCCCTGGCCTGTTACCAACTGGGCAGCAGAGGTCCGCATTCTCCCTGTCCCCATTCACTGGTGAGAATTGTCTTCCATGAAACTAAATAGTGCTCTAGTTCATCACTTTTTACTGTAAAATAATATTCTATTGTATGATTATACCACACTTGTTTGTCCACCCTCCTTTTGATGTACATTTGTATTATTTCCAGGTTTGGACTGTTATGAATAAAGTCATGATGAACATACTGTGATGGTTTTTGTGTAATTTATTTTCATTTTTGCTGTAGACTAAATATTTACATCCTCCCCAAATTCTTACGTTGAAACCTAATCCCCAATGTGATGAGTATTTGGAGATAGAGCCTCTGGGAGTTGACTGGGTCATGGATAGGATTAGTGTGTTCATAAAAGGCACCCCAGAGAACTACCTCAACCCTCTGCCATATGAGGATGCAATGAGAAGTTAGCAGTTTACAACCCAGAAGAGGAACTTCATCAGACCATACCCTGCTGGCACCCTGTTCTCAGACTTCCAGCCTCAAGAATGGTGAGAAATAAATTTCTGTTGTTAATAAGCCAACCAGTTTATGGTATATTGCTATAGCAACCTAAGCTAACATAATTCTCTTGGGCAAATAAGAGTTGATTTTCCAGATTTTATAGTAATCATTTTTAAAGATTTTAAGAAATTGCCAAATGCTTTTGAAAATTGGTTGTACCAATTTACATTGCCAAGAGCAACAGTTGAGAGTTCCGTTACTCCACATTCTCAACAATATTTTGGTATTGTGAAACATTTTGATTTCAGATATTATGATGAGTATGCAAGGATGTCTTCTTGTGGTTTTACTTAGAATTTCCCTGTTGACTAATGATGTTGACCATCTTTACAAATGCTTGTTGACCATTTGTATATCTTCTTTGTAAAGTGTTTATTTGAATTTTCCATGTTTTTATTTTACAATGTCATATTTTTGAGATAACAAAGAGTTATTTTTCCTAAGCTGTTTTTCTAATTCACTTTTTCACGCACATACAATAAATAAACTCCTTTTGCTGTACAATTCTATGAATTCCATCAAATGCATACAATCATGTAATCAGCAACACAATCAAGACACAGAACGGTTCCATTATATTAATTTGCTAGGGCTGCTGTAACAAAGAACCACACACCAGGTGGCTTAACTAACAGAAATTTATTGTCTTATGGTTCTGCAGACTAGAAGTCCAAAATCAAAGTCTTGACAGGATTAATTCCTTTTGAAGGCTGGGGAAAAATCTGTTCCAGGCCTCTCTCTTAGGCTTGCATTTGGGCATCTTTCCCTCATGTCTCTTTACTTTGTCTTCCCTCATGCACATCTCTGTACAAATTTCCCTTTTTATCAGATCTCTAGTTATGTTGTATTAGGGCCCACCCTAATGACCTTATTTTAACTCAATTACCTCTGTAAAGGCCCTATCTTCCAATAATGTCACTTTCTAAGGTTCTGAGGTTCAAAGACTTCAAAATAATGTTTTTTTGTTTTTTGTTTTTTTTGTGGGGAAGAACGGGGCACGATTCAATGTTTAAAGATCTTCTAAATTCAAAAATTCCCTTGTACTGCCACTCTGTAGTCAATAACCTTTATAATCTCCAGCCCTTTGCAATCACCGATCTCTTTTCTCCTAGTTTTGTCTTTTCCAGAATATCATTTAATTAGAATCACAAATTATGTAGTCTTATGAGTCTGGTTCCTTTCATTTATCACACTGTTATGGATAGTCATCATTTTCATTGCATATATCAGTACTTTGTTCCTTTCTTATTGCTGAGTAGTATTCTATTGTATAGACACACCACTGCTTTCTTATCTATTCACCAGTTGAAGGGTATTTGGTTTCTTTCCAGGCTTTTTGATGTTATAAATTAAGTCATTAAATTATTAATAAAGTTTGATACTAAGATATCCCATTCTTTTTAGTCTGTTATAATAACATAATACTTCATGCTATCTCAGTGTAGTTGTTTTCTATTTAATGACATAGTAAATGCTGGTGAGACCACCTCTGATAAGAAAACTAGTTTTTAACAAAAATATACATTATTTTTGTGGCCCTCTAATATTCTGTACCTCTGGTTCCCACACTCCCATGGAACTACTATCTTAAGATGATTCTTTCCTTTCAGTAAAGAGAACAGTCCACCATTCTGAAATTATCCCACCATTTACTTCACAAAGTATATGATTTTCATCCAAAAATACAGTATATGTTAGATGTAATAAATATTCCACCACTGAAAAATATTTTAAACTACAGTTTTTGTTTGTTTGTTTGTTTTGTTTTGTTTTGTTTTTATCCAATACAGTAACTACTGGTAAGAAGTTCAGGGCTCAACAATGCCATCAGGACAGCAGGATCTTTATATCATTTATCTCTGTTATTCTTAGAATAAAGGGCTGAGATTGAGATTGTCATTTCTCTTCTAGGGATTTAAATTTATATTCTAAGCTTGAAACAAGAGAAAAATAAACAGTTGACATCAGCAGATTTCTGCTAAGTTTCATAGGCTAGAACTATGTGATATGGACATGATTACCAACAAAAGAAATAGGTAAACTGAGATTTTGGAATTTGAGTTGTATAGTCTTGATGTTTCAGGCAAGAAAATAAAAATGGAGCTGTGAATGACTTTTGTGTTGCCACCTGAGTGATTTCCACAGCAGAAATAACTGCTAATGTATTTTCTGAATTCTTACATATCCCCAAATATCTTTCCTTCTTTCTAGCAAAGGAGTGCATTCTTGGCTAAGAATTGAGTTCTTGTGTTGCTGTTAATTGTTAGCGTGCTGTAGATCTGCGGTCCCCAAACCCCAGGAGGTGGCCCTGTACCAGTCTGTGGCCTTTTAGGAAAACAGAACTGTGCATCACCGCCTGAGCTCCGCTTCCGCTGCTCCTCCATCCGTGGAAAAATTGTCTTCCATGAAACTGGTCGCTGGTGCCAAAAAGATTTGGGGCCACTGCTATTGATCACATTCCACCATCTTCTAGTGTCCAGTGTCACAGATAGTTCAGTCCCAACAAGACAACAGTTTTACCTCATAAAACTGAGGTAAAACTGATAAATTAGTTCTATCTTATCTTTCCTTCTGCACACATTGGTTTTACTCCAAATCAGAAAAAAGAAACTATTTCCTAACATTGTTTAAATAGTACCCCTTTCCTTCTGCTTTGTTTCTTGCCAGAATACCTATTGCTCATATAATAGGTCTGCTGATCTCTTTTCAAAACCTCTTATCTTTTGCCTTTTTGTTGTCGTATCTTTCTGTTTCTCTGTATTTCAAGGTAATTCTCATTGGTGATTTTATAGGTTGCAAAACTGAGTCTCAACAGCAACTGTTTTCTTTCTTTAATTTCTCTATCATTTTTTGTGGAAAAAAATTCTACACATGAGAAAATGCTTGTATTATTATTGTTTATTCACAGTGTTAGTTCTATCCCTCTGCAGCTTTATTTCACAGTCACTTCTCTTCCTCTATCTTTCTCTCTTTATCTCTCTCTCTGTCTAAATTTTCTCTTTACTCCTCTATCTGATTGCTGAGCCCTCTTGCTTTTTGGATCAGGATTTGTTATTAGAGCATGTGAAATGATGGAAGGAAAATCAGTATCTGCTATCACAGCTTGGCTCATGGTAGCAGACAGCAGAAACAAGCATTTCTGCTCCAAATTCCTTTTGTACTTATCAAACTTCAGAGGCAGGGAAGACTCAATTTGTTCTTCCAGCTCTTTACTAGACTCTTGGAGGCCAAGGAGATGTAAAGATCATTTGTGTATTGTCCTAGTACTCTAAACAACTCTGGGCACCAAATCTTCTGAGGACAGACATGTTGGGTCTTCTCCCTAGCTTGGCTCTCACTAAACTGGATTGTAGTCTCCTTCTGCAGGGCTGGGATGGAGAAGGTGGGTAGGGAATAGGAGGGTAAAAGGGTCGAAGGGGAAAACCTGGAAAAGAAAATATTCATTACATTTCTATACTAGAAACTTATGACAGGCCAGCACCTCTTTCCAACTTACATGCTCTTTGTCTCATATACTACTTGGATCCTAAAGACTATTAGCTTGGCATTGCAATTAGAACTGGGAGCTGGGTTTGGGTTGACATGTTCCCAAAGAACCATTCTTCTACAATGTCCTTATTTTAAGGTCATTCTCATATTCTTCTATTGTTTTTATGGGTCGGGATTAGTTTACATCTTATTTACTGATTTTTTTAAATTATCTTTCTTAGTTTTGGCTTTTCTCTTACATTTTGATTTTTAATTTATTAATGTATTAATAGTTTACTCTTTTGTAGGAGTTTGTGTTGTTTTTCTTATTTTTGTCTGTTTCCTTTTGTTTTCTTTTTCTATGTTCCCTCATCCTCCTCTCATGGTAAACGTTCTGTCCTTGAGGTTCCCTGGCCTCCCAATCCAGAGCCAGATATATGGGTCAACTAGGATTTTTCTTATTATTTTTTTCCTAGCCCCTTTTAATTAATTAACTAATTAATTTTTAATTATTATAGGTACATAATAGTTACATATCTTTATACAGTGATAATATTGATAATTTAGTTATCCCTACTAAGAGGAAGTCATATTTTCTAGATATGCTGCAAATTCTTTCTCCTTATTGTAGTCTAGTACCTTTAAAACATTTTGTGACAGATACTTATCAACAGAAAAATATTCAAATTACATTTTCACCTGGTATACAATTTTATATGTTCATATGTCATATTAGGAAAATAAACATCACAAACAAGATGTGCAGATTTATATGTAATATACCCTAAAATTGTTTATCATATTCTAAGGTTTTATTAAAAAAAATACTTGTTATTCCAGCTAAATTTATTTTAAATCCAATAATAATGGTCACAATTTGTAGTTTTAAAAATATTAATCCAGCTTCTCTGAGTATGAAGCTTTATTAAAACTTATCTCCTGAGAGTGTTTCATCATTTCTTCTCAAATTCTTTTTATGGATAATGAAACCTCATAAAGTTTCTGATGTCAAACAATGAATCCGGCACACCTTTGCTTCTCAAAAGATATCTGACCATACACCAGACATCTCTGTAGTCTGGAAAATTTGAAGCACCAGCCTCTTCTACTAATATATTTTTCTATGTTGCAAAGGCCCATTAAAAAAACTTTGTCTGATTTTTGAATGTGAATGTATCATTGTTTTATTTATTTATTGTGCATTTATAGATTTATTTATTGTGTATTTATAGATTAGAGGGATGTCCACATTGTAAACTTAAGAAATCAATCATGATCAGAATTAATGAACTTGATCAACTTGAGAAACTCAAATGTCAATATATTATGAAATCTATATGTGAATATAAAAGTACAAAATGATAATTAAAAGAGCAATGTATTTATGAAAAATACATATTTGTATAATAGGGCAAGCAATGCATGAACAAAAAATAAACACATAGGTCAAATAAGTACTAAAAAATAATAAAAAATACCTGCCATCTTGAATTTGTAAAACATTTTCTATCTATTTCTTACTGAATTTCTATAGTTAGATAACTGTAAGTTAGCACTTTTTTGTTTGTTGGTAACTATCTTTCTTTCCTTTTGATTATCTGCACTGTTCCCTTATCTATATTTTATATCTATTACTGAGTTACATGTCCTTGCTTACCTCACAAGAGTGTCATCAAAAGAAAAATGAGATCAGTGTTGTGAAAATACTCCTAGCACAGCAAAAGAATTATATTATGGAAATGTAGCATATGATTACCCTTAGTATTATTAATATCCATTAGAAGGCCAAATATGCTTTATCTAAGAGCTATATAAATGAAGGACTCTAAAAATGTTGTTTAATGTTTCACTTAGCCAAGCATTAAATAAAGTTGCCGATACGTTTTTCTTTAAATATGAAATACATAAGCAACTTAGAATTTTACTTGCCTTTTCTTGTAATAAAATGCTTCCATGCTTATTTTTCTCCTTCTTTATAAGGACTTAATATGCATTTATATGGAGATAATCATTTACTGACTGTTTTACAATCATTTATTAGTGAATATTTCTACAATATACATAATAATTCACTTAATAAATGTCAATAACTTTTACTTCCAAGATGGTGGGATAGAGTCCTTTTCTTAACTTACTTAAAAATGTAAAAAAAAATCACAAAAAAAGTAAATTAGGTATTTCAAATTGCACAGTCAGTGGCAGAGCTGAAATTAGCACTCAGATTTTTAGTTTTCATCATCTGCACCAGTGCTTCTTAAACTTTGCGAATTTGGAAACCCTGCTGGGACTTTTTTATGCTTTAGAACTTAGTTTTTGTGGTGGTATTGAGACATAGTCTAAAGTGACAGATCAGGTATAAATTAAACATGAACATAATGCTAATGCTTTCTTCCCTGAAAACCAAAGAAATGCCTCATAGAGTCCTAATGTTCTTTGGAACATGGTTTGAAAATTAATAGTCTAAGCCATCGTATCCAAAATTGTGTTATGGACATTTGAGTCCACTTAAAGCAGAATTTTATTGGTGTACAGATAAAAAAGAAATCTATACATATTTTTAAAGTTTTTGTTTGCTTGTTTGTTTTATTTTGTTTTGTTTTTTTAACTGAAGAAAATCAGAGTCCATAATATGCTTATTTGCAGCAGGACTATCCCAGAGGTAGATTTAGTTTGTGGTATTTTCCTCAAATACTTGGACATAGAATACTTTTAGCAAAAAAAAAAAAAATCTTTTTTGTGCAAATGGTTCTTAGAACACAATTTAAACCAAAGATTGGTATTTAGACTGTGTGATGCATTTGTAAAGTAAAAATACATATTCTATTTAGACTAGGTTATATTAATAATATAAAATACTAAAATTGCATTTGTTAATTGTTGCATTTATTATTTACATCTTATTTAATAATTTATATATTACATTTTTAATAATAATATATACATATTATTATTTACAATTTAATATTCAAGTCCACTTTTGTTTTAGAAGAGACTATGTTTAGAAGTATGATGGCTTCTCATATTCATATACATCATCCATTTAACTGATGCTGATTAGCTAAGATTCAAAGAGAGCAATCCTTTTACATACCATTTACTATCTTAAATGGCCATTTGTTCCCCAAGTGTACTGGAATAATCTATACATCTATTAAAGATAGAAATTTCTGATCTAGTATGTTAAGAATAGAATTTAGAACTTTCTTTTTTTTTTTTTGAACAAATGTCCAAATCATTCTATTGAATTTGGAAACCACAAAATATGTATTTTTTTAAGTTCTTTGGCAAAATTTATGAAGTAGCAAGACAGCAAAAGATGCTTTAACTCTCTGCTCCTGTCCCCTCCCGCTCATCACCCTTCAGGATTTGAAGGGCAGATGTAGAAGCGAGTCAAATAAGACTTGGATCAATTTCATTTCCTCAAATAGTTCTTCTTCCTACAATTCCTCATTAATCAAAACAGCTTTCTTTAGCTGTTCAGAAAAGATTACCTAAACCATTTCCTTCTCTGTGTGATTGTGTTTGCCCTCTTATCTCTTTCTAGGGTCATAATGTGTAATAATAAGAATAGTTGCCAGAAATATAATTTACACTGGTGATATAAAAGTCTATCTGTTGAATATTTTCAAGTATCATTTTCCTTGCACCTTCATTTTTCCTCATATTCAATGAACCTGCACTAAATGCTGGGTACATTGACCCCTTAGTAGATGCAGCTAGAGTAATGATATTTTGCCTTAAAAAGTTACATCCCAAGAAAATAGCCATAAATAAATTCTAACTTCTAAAACAGTAATTAACTTATCATGAGACTTTGACTTGTATCAGTGGATCAAATGTAATTGCCTGGGTATTAACCACTATAATAGAAAGAATTTCTTTTTCAGAAAAGCAGGTTTTAAAATTACTAGCAATATTTTATTCAATTCTTTGGGTGTATTTGTATATTATAACTCAATAAAATGACTAGGAATGTTTAGATTAAGGTACTTATTTGCATAATACTAGAACCTACAATTATTTTATGTTTTGAAGGAAGGAATTAAAAATCTGATATCACTCAGTATTTATAGACATTTATAATTTAAAATTTTGTTATCATTTAATATGTGTCTCTATATATACATGTTTTTATCCCTAGTTTTAATTAGCTATTTTATAGAGGATAGTACTGTTTCCTCTTAGATCTCTGCTTACATTATATGAACCTGCTTCATATTTTTATCATGTAATATTAGCACCCACAATTAAAATTCCAAACATCATGAATTGATAGAAAAGATTGACATTTCACCTGATATAATAACAAAAGTAATAGCATAAGCTCAGATTTATACATCGTTAACCATATGCCAGGTTTTGTATAATTATTTTATTTAACACTTAAAACAATCTCATATTTCAGAGGACGAAACTGAAATACATAGCAGTTACATAACTCACTCAGTGTTTCATCCCCATTAAGTGACAGAGCCTGCACTCATACCAATTCTATCAGGTTGTAGAATCTATATCTTAAATAATGAAACAAATGGTCTCTCTAAAAAATATTCTCAACTTAATGTTCTTGTTTGTTTTGTTTTTAACTCTTGACAAAATACCGCACTTGGTTTTTCAGGATGCACTTTAGTACTATGCAAAAGTGGGGTTTTTTTTGAAGTCATATTATTTCCAACTATACCATGGAATAAGTTTCTAAAGGAAACCAATGAGCAAATTATTCTTTCTTCAAAAATATAACCAAGAAAATATATCTCTCTTCTCTTCACCTTATCTTTCCAAAAAATAACCATTCTTCAATATCTGTCAAATTCAAACTTCTCTGCAAAGCCTTCCATAATCACTATGGATATAGCTTGGTCTTCATTCCCTTTGGAACTTGATAGCAAGTTGTCTTACCTCACATTTCACCTACTATAGTTATGTTACTAAAAATTGATGCAGATCTAACATGTATCTATCTGTACTTACTTTGTACCTAGTCCCAAATTATGAGTATTTTTAAAAATATAACAACATTAAGAATACATGCAAATTGTTCTACATTTAAGTGAAATTAAATGAAATTGAAATATCTCTTTTAGTTGGTCTTTATATCTATCCCATATATATCCATAGATATATGAGATATATCTATATGGGATATATCTATGTGGGATATAGATATACACATATAGATATATAGATATATGTGTATATAGGAAACTTCAAATAATTAAGTCTAATTTTTGTAGATCTTTTTGAACACTTTTTTCAAACCTAATAGTACTTACATTCATTCATCTAAGCCTGTGCTGGATAATATCTTGGGCAAAGAGAATCAAAATTTTTATTTTATTTGTTGCCATCATTTCTGTTATTTAGTTCCACTTGGCTTTGCTTCTTAAAGAGATTTTCTGTGTAACTATCATAAGACCACACCTAAAATCGGATATGCTTATAATGGTGACATATTGAAATTTAAGGCATACTCAGCTTAATATCTGGCTGATTTATATTAAAGTCTTCATACTCAGACTCAAAAGTTGGAAATTCAAATAAAAAATTATGCAACTTTATGTCCTTGAAGCACCAGAATTTGTAAATGTCGAACAAAATGTATTCAGGTAACATTCTAAGAGGAAATGCAATGTGAATTTTTCTTTATAACAGTATAGTAATGACTATTTACATACATTTGATTCACTCCATATTCTACGTATCCAGTTAGTATAAGTCCTTACATGGCTGCTGTATACGGGCCTTTTCAGGTGCTAAAAGGGTTCAAGATAATGGGCAGTTTGGTTGATGAGTATATTAAAATATATATTAAAATATATTTGGCTAAAGACATGAGATCTTCTTCAATGAATCTTTATAATAGTCATGATTTTTAATTTTGTCTTGTGAGAAATTAACTCTTTGTGAAGGGAAAAGTCCAATACAAACATTTACTAGGTGATAAGTGAAAATGACTGTAATTTTTTCAGATCGTTATCTGTTTATAAATTCTGTTTATTCTTGATGATAGTACTTTCCTGGTTCTTAGATTCAAATAATTTGAGTGCCATACTATGTATGCTACGGGTCTATTGCCTTAATCCTTCTTCTGTGTGTGCACTAAAATACTTCACCAAAATATGTGTTTGTACCTGGTCCACTGACAATAACAAAGTTCCACTTTCACCCACAGCTACAATATTCCATATGTTTGGGTTTTTACTGTCTTGATTTAAGTTCATTCGTATACATTAACATGTGTTTAAATATTTTATAAATTATTTCTGTTTATTAGGAAATAAAAGTTGGGTCATGAATCAGTATGTACAATCTTCCATCCTTGCTTAAATCCTTCTTTTATTCTAACATACTCAAAGTTCAAGATCTCATCACTGAAAAATGACATTGGAATTTTGACAGGTATTGTATTCCATTTAATTTGTAGATTGCTTTGCATAATATGTATATTTTCATAATATTAATCCTTCCTATCTATGAACATAGGATACCTTTCCATTTATTTGTGATTAATTTCTTTCATCATCATTTTATAGTTTTCAGTATACAAATGTTTTATCTTTTTGGTTAAATTTACACCTAAGTATTTACTTTTTTTCTGGTTATTGTAAATGTGATTGTTTTCTTAATTTCCTTTTCTGATAGTTCAGTATTAGTCTATAAAAATGCTATTATTTTTGTAGGTTAATTTTGTATCCTACACCTTTACTAAGTTCATTTATCAATTCTATCTTTTTTTATGGAGTTTTTAGGGTTTTCTATATATAAGATCATATCATTATCAAATGGAGACAATTTCACTTCTTTCTTTCCTATTAGAAAGCCTTTTATTGCTTTCTCTTGCCTAATTGTTCTGGCTAGGGCTTCCAGTACTCTGTTGAAAAGTAGTGAGAGTGTCTTGTCTTGTCCCTGATCTGTCTTGTCTTGTCTTGTCCCTGATCTTACAGGAAAAATTTTCAACTTTTTACCTTTGAGAATAATGCTAGTTTGGGGTTTGTCCATAGATGGCCTTTATTATGTTGAAATACGTTCCCTCTATACCTAATCTGTTGAGAGTTTCTATCATGAAAAAGTGTTGAATTTTGTCATATGATTTTCCTGCATCTATTAAAATAATCATATAATTTTGTCCTTCATTTTGTGAATATGATGTATCATATTTATTGATTTTCATATGTTGAACCATCTTTACATTACAAAGATAAATCCCATTTAGTAATGATGAATGATTCTTTAAATGTGAAATAAAATGTGGTATATGTATACCATGGAGTACTATTCAGCTCTAAGAAACAATGGTGATATAGCACATCTTATATTTTCCTGGTTAGAGCTGGAACCCATATTACTAAGTGAAGTATCCCAAGAATGGAAAAACAAGCACCAGATATATTCTCCAGCAAACTGGTATTAACTGAGTAGCACCTAAGTGGACACATAGGTACTACAGTAATAGGGTATTGGGGAGGGGGGGTGGGGGGGCGGGTATATACATACATAACGAGTGATAGGCGCACCATCTGAGGGATGGTCACGCTGGAGACTCAGACTTATGGGGGAAGGGGGGGAAGGGCATTTATTGAAACTTTAAAATCTGTACCCCCATAATATGCCGAAATAAAAAATAAAAAAAAAATGTGTCCTTGAATTTTGTTTGCTAATATTTTATTGAGAACTTTTGCATCTTTGCTAATCAGTGAAATCCAACTTTAATTTTCTTTTCCTCTAGTGTCTTTATCTGACTTTGGTGTTAGCATAATGCTAGTCTTATGAAATGAGTTTGGAAGGACTAGTTCCATTTGAAAATTTGGGGAAGAGTTTGAGAATTGCTATCAGCTCTTCTTTAAATATTCCACAGTGAAGCCATCGGGTCCTGTGCTTTTCTTTGATGGAAGACTTTTTATTACTGATTCCATCTCCTTATTCATTATTAGCCTGTTCTGATTTTCTGTTTCTTTATGAATGAGTTTTGGTAGGTTACATGTGTCTAGGAATTTAGATTTAATACAAACTCTATCAAAATCCCAATGCCATTTTTTACAGAAATAGAAAAAATCCTTAAATTTATAAAAAAAAACAGAGAAGACCTCAAATAGCCGAAACAATCTTGAGATAAAAGAACAAAGTTGGAGACATTATATTTTCTAATTCTAAAGCATATTATAAAACAATTGTAAACAAAACAGTATTATCTTAGACTGGAGCCTCCTTTGTTATTGATACTTGCAGCCAAGGATAAGTACCTCAAAGCAATTATGTAATCACCCTTGATTTTTTTTTTTTTTAATCTTCACCTTCCTTTACCTCCCTGAATATGCACATAGTTTACTACGGTGCACTTATTTCTACTGCAATGTCCATTCTCAAATAAAATTTTCTTTTAGAGAGCTGCTCTCCATCTGCTAATTAAGTTGAAAATGGATTAAAGGCTGATATAAGAAATGAAACTATAAAACAACTATAAGGAAACATGGGGGAAAAGATTCACTACATTGATCTGGGCAACAAATTTTTGAATGTGACACAGAAAGCACAGGCAAAAAAAGCAAAAGTAGACAAATAAGATGTCATCAAACTAAAAAGTTTCTTCACAGCAAAGAAAACAATCAACACAGTAAAGGGACAACCCACATAATAAGATAAATTATGTGCAAGCCATATATTTGATAAGTTATATATGGAACTCAAACAACTTAATAGCAAGAAAAAATATTTTGAAATGGGCAAAGAACCCAAACAGATGTTTTTCAAAAGAAGACATGCAAATGGCTAATAAATATATGAAAAAATGCTCAGCATTACTACTCATTAGGGAAGTGCAAATTAGAGCCACAAGATATCATCTCATACCTGTTAGAATGACTTTTATCAAAAAGATGAAAGAAAACAAGTGTTGGAGAGGATGAGGAAAAAAGGACACTGTTCTACATTGTTGGTAAGAATGTAAATTACTATAGCTGTTATAGAAAATGATATAAAGGTTCTTAGAAACCTGAAAATGGAACCACTATATAATCCAGTAATTCCAATTCTGGATATATACATCCAAAGGAACTGAAATCAGTATGTTGAAAGGATATCTGTACTACTGTATTAATTACAGCATTATTTATAATACCCAAGGCATGGATCAACCTAATTGCCCATCAATGGATGAATGGATAAAGGAAATATGATATATATACACAATGCAATACTATTCAACCTCACACAAAAAGAGACATTCCATCACAACATTATACTAAGTGAAATAAGCAAAGAACAGAAAGACAAATACTGCATGATCTCACTTATTTGTGGAATCTGATAAAGTTGAACTCACAGAAATAGAAAGTAGAATGATGGTTACCAGAATCTGGGGATTGGTGAGGGAAGAGAATGGGGAGATATTGATCAAATGGTACATAGTTTCAGATAGGGAGGAGAAAGTTTCAAGATTTATTGCACAGCAGAGTACTATATTGAATAATAATATATGACATATTTCAAAATAACAGAGTAAATTTCAAATGCCTCACCATAAAAAGTGACAGGAAGCAAGGCGATAGATATGTTAGCTTGATTTACTAATTTCACATTGTATACATATAGCAAAATATTACATCATACCCCATAAATGTATACAATTATGATTTTGCAATCAAAACATTGCTAATATATTTTAGAAAGAAATTATACAAGAAGTGTATCTTAGAATTCTTTAAAAAACCTATTTGATTCAATTAAAAATATCACTGACAATTAGATACACAAATATCTGGTAATGTACATATTTCAACTTGATCTTTGTTTTAAAATCTTCCTTTACATTCATGTCAAATCTGTTATCAAAACTGATGAAATATTCAAATCAGTGGGTATAGTGGGATATTTGTAGGCAGGTTTCCTACCATTGATTCAATCTCAATTTTTCTGTAGCCAAAGTAGTCCAAATATATAGCTAATTCATAATGTGCTTGATTGCCTTAACAAGGCCAAAGGCTAAAAGGTGTCTATTCAAATTTCAAATGTGTGATGGTCTTAGATTTTAAAATAGCATAACAATATCAACTCTCAGAATACAGAACATTTATTTAAAAAACATGAAAGCAGAAGGGAAAACACTCAATATTAAAAAATTAACACTGATACTGAGTGTGTTATACCATTTATAAAATAAAATTAGTACATTCAGTAACAAAAAACACAAAGCTAGCCAGTGAGATGTGAAAAATGGGGAATCCATATCTTGTTAGTGAAGCATTCAAAAATGGTGGGGAAAATTTATTCAGAGCCAAGAATATAAAGCAACTGCTTTTTTACGTAAAGCTTCCTTGAGCTATTTTCAGAATCATCAATATCGTTGGAAAAGTTGAACTGGAAATGCATTAGTGTTAATTTGTGCTTAAAATATATACAGTGTATTTTAAAACATGTGAGTGTTAATATTTCATTCAAAATTTGGCTGTAGTTTGTTTTTTTTTTTTTTTTACTCTTTTTCCTTTTCTCCATATTTAGAGGGAAAAAAATGAAATACAAATTATGAAAGGACCTAAAAAAGTGAAAAATTTTGAGAGGGCCATGGTATGAAGACCTGAAGGAGGCCCCTAGGAGGTAAGAGTCATTCCCAGATGACAGCCAATAAACAGTAACTTTAGTCTTACAACCTCTGAGCCTCTGATGGGATTGCAGGCATGATGAACACCTGCATTGCAGCCTGGTACCTTTCTGAGCAGTGGATTGAAACTAACTCTCCTCAAACTCCTAACCCATGGAGACTATGAGATAATAAATTTATATTGATAACATGAATACATTTCTGGTAATTTGCTACACAGAAATAAAAAACTAATACAAAAAGACAGGACAATGTTACATGTAGTGAGTGGGATGTAATGACCGGGAAAGGAATCTAGTAGAGGTTCTGGTATGGTGGTAATGTTCTGTTTCTTAATCTGATATCGTATAAATAAGTGTTGACTTTGTAAAAATTCCACTAAGCTAGACGCTTATATACACCCTTAGATATGCTGTGCCTTAATGAAAGTTTTACAATAAGAAAAAAAAAAAAAACATAAAATGGATGTATCCATCAGCAATAAGTATTGCATTATTTTATTATTAAAATAATTTTAGTACATTTTTGGATCAAACTATATATTTGATAATCCCATAAATTTAGTTTTAATGGTTCTTATCATGGCTATATTTCTCAATTAATCTTTCCCTGAATCTTTATATTCTTGTCATAATTTTTCTATTTAATTTTGGCAAAAAGTTAATACTGGCTTACAGAATGAGTTGGTAAGTTTTTCTTGCACTTTTATTTTTTTTAAGTGTTTGTGAAGCTTTAGTATTTATTCTTAGAATGTTTAGTAGGATTCATTGTGAAGCCATGTGCATGTGTGTTTTTATTTCTGGAAATTAAAAAAACATAATTGAATCTCTCTGTTATAGGTCCATTCATATTTTTATTTTCTCTTACGTCAGTTTCCACAGTGTGCATTTTTCTAGAAATTTGGCAGTTTCTCCTATATTATGATCTAAAGCACAATAAATAATTTATAAGAGCTTTTGATTAAAATATAAACTAAAGGTTCATTAGCCTGAACAACACAATTGATAAATTAAATGATTCAAAAATATAGAAGTCAACTAGATGAAGTTTAGCTGAATATTTTGTTTGTTACCTTTGAAAATATAACTTGATATTTAACTGCATTGTCAGATTGCAAGTGAAAAAATTCAGGTTAAGAAATTGGCCTTGAATCAAAATTGCAAATTCAGAAAACCAAGTTCTTATTTCTCAGTTTACTAATGAGAAACCTTCAGGTATGTAATTTTATGTCCCATTATCAAAGTTTCATCAAAATCTTTAGTTTATTTCTATGAATTGATCCCCAAAAGCCTGTTACTTACTTTCAAAACATGTTGAACCAGTATGAATGCTCATAATGCCTTCTGTTATGGGTTCAATAGTGTCCCTCAAAAAAGTTTGTTGAAATCCTAACTCAGTACCTCAGAATAAGACCTTATTTGGAAATAGTGTCTCTCTAGATGTAGTTAATTAAGGTGAGGTTATACTGGAGTTGGGTGAGCCCTTAATCCAACATGACTTGTGTTCTTATAAAAAGAGGAGAAAAGACACAGAAACACAAGAGGAGAATACCATGTCACAACAGAGGATGAAACTGCAGTAAGGATGCTCAATCTAAGGAACACTAAGGATTGCTGGCAAACCACCAGAAGCTAACAAGAGACAAGGAAGGATTTCCCCCTGCAGGTTTCAGAGGCAGCAGTGTCCTGCTAACACTTTGATTTTAGCTTTCTAGCTTCCAGAACTGTAAGACAATAAATTTCTGTTGTTTTAAGCCACCCAGTTTGTGGTATTTTGTTATGGAAGCCCAGGGAACTTAATACAACCTCAAATCTACTATGTCTAAATAAGCACTTATAAATAATAACTCACATTTATGACATGCTTACTAATTTCTATGCCCAATGCTTAGCATATAACATGCATTTTTATCTATAAAAATACAATTTAAAAATCCCAACCAATTAAACAAGCATAAAACGCCTTTGAGAATATAACTTGATATTTAACTGCATTGTCAGATTGTAAGTGAAAAAATTCAGGTTAAGAAATTGGCCTTGAATCAAAAATCTTTTAAGAGTACCAAGTCAAAACCAATGTTAACCTGATCCTAGATCTTTGTAATTAATCACTATACAGTTTAATCTGTAATCAAATTGGTAATGCTTGGAAAGTTTTTTGATTTAGAAATGTGAATTGTAAATTTTTTCCCATTTTCACTTAATCTCCATTAAACAAAAGTTAGCAGCAGAAATAGCCTGTGAAATAATGAAACAGTTTTCAAATTGTCTAGGAATCAATACTTTTACTGAAATAAAAATCACTAAAGTATACAATCAATTGAAAGAGTTAAATCCAGTCTTTTTTAATTTGATGGAAAAGATTTTTTTTTCTCTTTTATTACAGGTATTCTTTTTGTGTGTTCCAATAAAGATAAATCAATAAAGAAGTTTTAGCCTCTATTGAGGCTAATACTTTCTCTAAAATACAGCAAAGCATTTGGGAAATAGTATTTTTTTTTTTTACTTCATCATGGAACTTGCAAAGGTAACTCACTGTTTAATGTCATATTCTCTTTGTTCTTTGTCTTTTTTCTTTTCACATTTTCTGAAAATAATACAAAGAAATAATTTTAAAAAATAAAGCAGTCTACATAACTGCAGTAATACATCTAACTTACTAATTAGTGTGCTCCTCAAGTTTAAAATTATTACTACAAAATTAATGGTAGATGAAAGCCATAAAGGAGAAGTACTGGAAAATTTGATTATGATTTCTTAATTATTTAACATACATATCTTGTGATCTTTTAAAATACATTTTTACTATTATTTTGTCTGTTTTCTAATTGAACCACACAAAGATACACAGTATTCATTTATTAATGTACTAAAACTAAGGTATGACCCAAGAAAGGTAAACTGGGCGTTTCTATGTTATTTCCTGTGTGGAATAGTTTTAAAGTCTTGGCACTAATTTTGACATGTCAGAATTTACAATATAGAGTTACTGAATCAAATATATGATACAGTGTACTTTTTGGTGACTCATTTAGTTGGTGGTCCCCAACAAAAATATGTTCAGAGAAAAAAGTAATTTTTGTCTTATAAGTTAGTCAAATTTGTCAGAGAATCTTAAATAAGTGTTATTGAGTATAAATACAAGTAATCTCCGCATTAGATGTGTCTCTTTTATTATGTATTTTTGCATCACATCATTGTATATGCATCACATTGAGACCCATACTTTATTCCATGTTGTTAGCGTTCATTCTACAGTTTCTAATGATAAAAATGAAACTCAAGTATACACTATCAGGATATTGTATCAGAAACTCTTCATGGGAATTATTGATTGTAAGCAAGGGGGAAAGTAATTCAAATATTCATTTATTAATTATATTTCTGGCACTATAAATTACTTTATTTTGAATTTGTCCTATGATGATTTTTTCTTGTTATACATAAAACAGAGAAGACCCCATATAGCAAAAGCAATCCTAGGCAATAAAAACAAAATGGGAGGTATCAATTTAACAGACTTCAAACTATACTATAATGCTATAGTAATTAAAACAGCTTGGATTGGCACAAGAACAGGGACATTGACCAGTGGAAACTCCTGGAACTGATCAATGAATTTAGTAAAGTCTCAGGATACAAAATAAATACACAGAAATCAGAGGCATTCATATATGCCAACAACAATCTAATTGAGAACCAAATCAAAGACTCAATTCCCTTCACAATAGCAACAAAGAAATTAAAGTACCTAGGAATATACTTAACCAAGGACGTAAAAGACCTCTACAGGGAGAACTATGAAACACTGAGGAAGGAAATAGCAGAGGATGTAAACAGATGGAAATCCATACCATGCTCGTGGATCGGCAGACTCAATATCATCAAAATGTCTATACTACCCAAACTGATCTACAGATTCAATGCAATACCTATTAAAATCCCATCAGCATTCTTCACAGATATAGAAAAAATAATTTTACGCTTGGTATGGAACCAAAGAAGACCCCGAATATCAAGAGCAATTCTAGGCAACAAAAACAAAATGGGAGGCATTAATATGCCAGATATCAAACTATACTACAAAGCTGTAGTAATTAAAACAATATGGTATTGGCACAAAAATAGGAACATTGACCAGTGGAACAGATGTGAGAATCCTGATATAAAACCATCCTCATATAGCCATCTAATCTTTGAGAAAGCAGACAAAAACATACGCTGGGGAAAAGAATCCCTCTTCAATAAATGGTGCTGGGAAAACTGGATAGCCACCTGTAGAAGGCTAAAACAGGACCCACACCTTTCACCTCTCACAAAAACCAACTCACGCTGGATAACAGACTTAAATCTACGGTATGAAACTATTAGAACTCTAGAGGAAAAAGTTGGAAACACTCTCCTAGACATCGGCCTGGGCAAAGAGTTTATGAAGAAGTCCCCAAAGGCAATCACAGCAGCAACAAAAATAAATAAATGGGACATGATCAAACTACAAAGTTTCTGCACAGCCAAAGTAATAGTCATGAAAGTAAACAGACAACCTACAGAATGGGAGAAAATTTTTGCATCCTATGCATCCGATAAGGGACTGATAACTAGAATATACTTAGAACTCACGAAAATCAGGAAGAAAAAATCAAATAACCCCATTAAAAAGTGGGCAAAGGACTTGAACAGAAATTTTTCTAAAGAAGACAGAAGCATGGCCAACAAACATATGAAAAAATGCTCAACATCTCTAATCATCAGGGAAATGCAAATCAAAACCACAATGAGATATCACTTAACCCCAGTGAGAATGGCCTTTATCAAAAAATCTCCAAACAATAAATGCTGGCGTGGTTGCGGAGAGAGAGGAACACTCCTACACTGCTGGTGGGACTGCAAACTAGTTCAACCTCTGTGGAAAGCAATATGGAGATACCTTAAAGCGATACAAGTGAATCTACCATTTGATCCAGCAATCCCATTGCTGGGCATCTACCCAAATGATCCAGTGACACTCTACAAAAAAGACACCTGCACTCGAATGTTTATAGCAGCACAATTCATAATTGCAAGGCTGTGGAAACAGCCCAAGTGCCCATCAATCCAAGAATGGATTAATAAAATGTGGTATATGTATACCATGGAGTACTATTCAGCTCTAAGAAACAATGGTGATATAGCACATCTTATATTTTCCTGGTTAGAGCTGGAACCCATACTACTAAGTGAAGTATCCCAAGAATGGAAAAACAAGCACCAGATATATTCTCCAGCAAACTGGTATTAACTGAGTAGCACCTAAGTGGACACATAGGTACTACAGTAATAGGGTATTGGGCAGGTGGGAGGGGGGAGGGGGGTGGGTATATACATACATAATGAGTGAGATGTGCACCATCTGGGGGATGGTCATGATGGAGACTCAGACTTTTGGGGGGAGGGGGGAAAATGAGCATTGATTGAAACCTTAAAATCTGTACCCCCATAATATGCCGGAAAAAAAAAAAAAAAAAGCTTCTCCACAGCCAAAGAAACTGTCAAGAGAGCAAACAACCTACAGAATGGGAGAAAATTTTCACATGCTACACATCCGATAAAGGCCTGATAACTAAAATCTATTTGGAACTCAGAAAAAATCAAAAACCCTATCAAAAAGTGGACAAAGGATATGAACAGAAACTTTTCAAAAGAAGACAGAAGAATGGCCAACAAACATATGAAAAAATGCTCAACATCTCTAATCATCAGGGAAATGCAAATCAAAACCACAATGAGATATCATTTATCTCTAGTGAGAATGGTCGTTATCAAAAGTCCCCAAACAATAAATGTTGGCGTGGATGTGGAGAGATAGGAACACTCCTACACTGCTGGTGGCTGAAAACTAGTTAAACCTCTGTGGAAAGCAATATTGAGATACCTTGACGAGATACAAATGGATCTACCATTTTATCCAGCAATCTCATTACTGGGCATTTATCCCAAAGAACAAAAGACACTCTATAAAAAAAGACATCTGCACTTGAATGTCTATAGCAGCACAATTCACAATTGCAAAGATGTGGAAACAACCCAAGTGCCCATCAATACATTAGTGGATTAATAAAATGGTATATGTATACCATGGAGTTCTATTCAGCTATAAGAAACAATTATGATATACCACCTCTTGTATTATAGAGCTGGAACCCATTCTACTAAGTGAATTATCCCAAGAACGGGAAAATAAGCACCACATGTACTCCCCAGCAAATTGGTATTAACTGATCAACACCTAAGTGGACATATAGGCATAACATTTATCGAGCATGAAGCAGATGGGAGCGGGAGGAGGGGATGGGTATATACATACATAATGAGTGCGATGTGCACTGTATGGGGGAGGGACACGCTTGAAGCTCTGACTCAGGGGACGGGGGGCAAGGGCAACATATATAACCTAAACAATTGTACCCCCATAATATGCTGAAAAAAATAAAAATAATGTATTGTCAAATATCTTGCAAGTTTAGTAATGCATTTTTATTGATTTAAACATTATAATAATCTGATAGTGATCTTTTATTACTGATCTCAAGAAAAATATATACATGTATGCATAGCACATATATGCATGTGCACATACTCACATATGTATATATACAATATGTATGAAATTATATGAAATTGTTTGAAAAAATAATAT
Source organism: Microcebus murinus (assembly GCF_040939455.1). Lineage (NCBI taxonomy): Eukaryota > Metazoa > Chordata > Mammalia > Primates > Cheirogaleidae > Microcebus > Microcebus murinus. Next base: position 57,826,656 of record NC_134105.1, on the reverse strand, counting down.
GAAAATTATTCATATAATAAAAATTATATGAAAATATTTATACACATACATGTATGCACATACACCATGTGTATACATGACATATAAATGTGAAATATGTATGAGCATATATGAATGTGTGTTTATATATTTTTTCATTAGACCAAAGATGAAAATGGTGAAGTCAAGACCTAATTGATTTGATCGCTATAAGATTATTATTTTTTATATCAATAAAAACACATTACTAAAGCCAAAGTTGCAAGATATGTGATGATATACATACATATACACTATATGTAAATATATACATACATTCATATATATGTGTTTACATTTCTATCTAATGCTATAAATATTTCTACACCTATATATATTTGTAACCTTTCATCTCTCACTAGATAGACAACATAATATACTAATTAATGGCAGAGATTCTGGAACCAACTACCTTGATTTGATTACCTACAATACTATTTAGTTCAGTGTGATTGGCAAGACTTTTTAAATCTCTGTGCCTCGGGTTTCTCATTATAAAATGGAAATAAAGATAATAGCTGTGTCATTGTGTTGTTATGCAAATTAAATAAGTCAATTTTTTAAAGCATGTAGAACACTGACTTTCACAACAAAAGTACTATATCTGTTAAATGATGTTGGATTTATTTGGGGGAGAATGGAGATTATTTCAATATTGAATCTTTCAATCCATGTATTTGTTGTATTTTACTCAAATCTCTTCTTTCTCTCAAAAATGTTATATAGGTGTTTTTTTTTGTAGAGATAGTGGCTATTTTTTAGTCCCTAAATGTTATTGCAAATAAATATTTTAAACTTCATTTACTTGTCATTTGTTCCTACTATATAGATATACAATTTTTATGTTGACCTTAAATAAAACACTTCTGCTAAGTTCATTTATTAATTTTAATAGTATGTAGAATGATTTATTGGATTTTCAATGTACTAAATCATAAGGTCTGCAAGTAATTTCATTTTAGTTTGTTTCCAATAATTGTTTTATACTTCTATTAAGGGTATGCCGATGAGTAATTCTTTCAAATTTTTTTTCCAAAAATGATGTCTTTATTTCATTCTCATTTCATAATAATACCTTACCTGGACAAACAATTCTATCACTGGAAATTGTTTTCCTTCAGCATTTTAAAGATATCTGTCTATTACATTCTGGTTTTATTACTTCTGTTGAGGAAAATAGTTGTCAGTCTTGTTTTTCCTTTACACATATCTTTTATTTGGTTTCTTTTAAGATTTGTTTTTAATTGTTAACTATTTAAAATACATTGTGCCTAATTACTTTTAAAATTGATCCTATTTGTCCTTTATATAATGTTTTGTTGGTTTTCATTTTTAGTCAGTTATTTGATGCCTTTCATCAATTTTAGAAAATTTAATTTGTAAATGCAGCTTTGGTCCATTCTATTCATGCTATACTTTTCCATATTTTCTATCCTTCTGACTTGGAGATTTATTTAGGATATTTTCTCTTTCCTAGTTCCCATTTTTACCAATCCTCTTACCACTCATGTCTCAGCTACTAAATTCTGCCATTGAGTCTTTAATTTTAATTATATTTTTGTTTTTAAAATTTCTATTTAAAAGTTTCCAGGTCTCTGAAATTTCTTCTAAAATGTGTGCTTTCCTATTGTATATACAAAGTGTAGGTATCTTAAATTTTGAGTCTTGTACCTTCATTATCTGGATGTATTGTAAATTTCATTCCATTTTTATTGCTTTCTATTGGTTGTTCATGTTGTTATGTGCATTATGCCTATGTTTATTTGATTGCTTGAAATTTTATCCGAAAAAGTATAGAAGTTTTTTGGCTCTGGATGATGTTACATTCCCCCATAATTGGTTAATATATTCCTGGCTAGTAACTGGATGAAAGCAATCACAAATCCCTAAAATTCATCTAGAATTACAATGTTTTAAAGCTGTGCTCTAGGCCTTGTTTAGTTTACTCTTTTTGAATATAGTTGTTTAGTGCTCTAATCCATGTCATGGAGTGTTTACTAGGAAACTTATTTTACAAGACACAAAATCCAGTATTTCTCTCTGTCCTCATGAAAATCGATGTCTATTTCTCAGCCTTTCAACTACTGCAAATAAATAATGAAAAATGTCTTGAAGGTGAAAAGATGCCAAGGTCATTTAGGGTTTCTGTCCATTCTTGAAAGTTAGCACTGCCATTATTTTTTACTACCTTGAGAAGTTTTCAATGTTTTTGGATAGATTTTATTAATATTTTGCTGACATTTTCTAGTTAATTTTTAGCAGGAAAGTTGGTTTAACCACCCACCACACACATCAACTAATGTAAATTCTCTAGATAAGGACTTTTTGTTATAAATCCTCAATTTTGTGACATTCTTAGGAAATTTCAAGATGTTAAATATTATGCAAATTTAAATTTAGAATTCTAAATCAATCTCTCTTTTTCTCTCTCTCTCATCTCCCCATACACACCAACTTATATTTTATAATTTTTAACATTTTAAAATATAGATGATGCTACAACAAAACACCAATATGTAAAACATTACACTTAATGAGTGTTCATATTTGTCAAATTTATTTTCTCAATTTAAAACATAATAAATATTTACAATGTGAGTAAGGTCCTTCCTCATAGTTCTACCCAACTCCAATATCACTGTTAACCTACAGTTAATATATATTTTTTTCTAGAGAAATTTTTATTCTTGAATATTATATGTAAGACTCTATACAGAGTATACAGAATAGTATTTGTTTTGTTTTTTTAAATTCACATGTTCTTAAACTCAATAAACTTGATTTTTTAATTTTGTATTTTACAGATTCATTCATGTTGATACCTATATAATAATTATTCTAATCATTTAAAAAATTTATTGTGTTCTATTAAAAACATGTGATAATTTATTTATTCGTATCAATCCCAGATAGAATTCTTTTAGGTTTTCACTACTGTCTTTTCTATGTTGTTAATTTGTTTTTTTCTTTATTTATTTATCACTTTTTCATATCAGTATGAACTCATGGATATTTATGTTATACTTTGGTTTATAATTCAATACAAGCTTATTTTTTGTTGTTCGAAGTATTCTAGCTTTGGCCATTGGGAACTCTTTCAGTTGTGTCCATGTCCCTTTGATATACCCATGTCCTTGTAGGTATTTCAGCATATCCTTTATGACACCATAAGAACCTCCAAGATGACTTTGTATCCTTCCTGTCACAGACATAGCAGCAGATATTTCTTCAGTGAGTCCTTATTACTTTTATTATAGAAGATCTGGGTACTAGGCATGTTCATGGGTACCAAGGTATTGTTTTGAGATCCACTAAGAACAAGAAAATATATTTGTGTATAATAATCAGTGTATATACACACATCTATAAATATGTCTGTATGTATCTATCCTACATATTTCAAGATAAAATTAGTTTGTGCTATTGTTTTCAATTCTAATATGTTGCACAAAGATCATTCAAGATTTCTCCCTTTGCTTTTATGCACCCTCTCACTACAATGGTGAGGAATGAAACTTTTGCAACCTATTGTTTATTTAATTAATTTTTGATTCTGGCATAAATATATTGTGGTTTTAGAATTGTTATCATAGGAAACAACTTTATCAGCTAGAGTACAGTACTTAGGTACATTTTTTTCCTCTTTAGTCCTATACTCTCCAGTCATTTCCAGAGTTACTTAGGTAAGCATATTTTCTTCTCACTTCCTTCACTGAGATTATTTCCGATGAGACTGGGCAGGTTCAGGGTGGTATGGCCATAGACAAGATTATTTTGTACATTGGTAATACAGTAATATTTTTTATCACAGTCTGTATTCCATCTTGGGATACCTTGATATCCTAACTTTATAATTTTTTATAAATTAAGGTTCATTCTTTATACTTTAAAGTTCTATGAGTTTTTACAAATTCATAGTGTCATGTACCCACATCACACAAAATACTCTCACTAACCTCCTCTATGTTTTACCTATTCAGTACTCTCCCCACCACTAATACCAGGGAACTTATCTCTTTACTTTGTCTATAGTTTTGCTTTTTCAAAAATCTCATCTAAATATTAATAAAACCATACATTATGTAAGCTTTTCAAACTTGCTTTGTTTACTTAGCCATATGTGTGTAAGATTCATCACATGAATCTTTGACATGACTCATTCCTTTTAGTATCTAAATAGTATTCCATCGTATTAGATATACCACTGTTTGTTTATTCATTCATCTATTTCAAGGACTAGTTAATTGCTTCTAGGTTTTTTAATTATGAATAAAGTTGCTTTAAACATGTACATACTGTTTTTTGTATGAATGTGTTTTCACATCAGTTGGACAAATATGTAGGAGAGTAATTGCTGAATAATATAAGAATATTTTAGCTTTGAAAGACACTATCAAACTATCTTCCAAAGTGACTATACAATTTTATATTTCTACTAGCAGTGATTGAGAGTTCCTTTGCTCCATATTCTTGCCAAAAATTGACATTGTCAGGATTTTGTTTTTATTTTAGAGATCATATATGTCATGTAGTACTATAACATTTCTGTGTTAATTTGTATTTTCTTAATCAAAAATGATGTTGACTTTCTCTTCCTATGTTGCCATCTGGACATCTTAGGTGAGGTGTCTTTTCAGATATTTTTGACAATTTTTTTGAGTTGATTATTTTGTTATTGTTGAGTTTTATGTGTTCTCTGTGTATTTGTCTAAACGGCATTTATCAGATATATGTTGTGCTCTCAATCTGTGACTTGGTATTCATTCTATTAATGATATCAATCATATAGTAGACCTTCCTAGTAAAATTAAAATTAAAATTTTTCTTTCATTGGTTTTGCTTTGAGTTTATATGAAGATTTGTCAACAAACCCAAGGTTCCATAGATATTTTTTATATTTTCTTCTAGAAGTTTAGAGTTTTGTATTTTACATTGTTATCTATGGTCCATTTTGAGTTAATTTTTGTGTAAGGTATAAAGTACACGTCTAGATTCTTTTTTCTATAGATACCCAAGTTTTCTAGGACTATATATTAAAAAGACTGTCCTTTGCCTTCATCAAAAGTCACTTGAAAAAAAAGTCACTTGACAATATTTGTGTGGGTCTAATTCTGTATTATATGTTCTATTCCAGTGTCCTATAGGTCTATTTTTTTCACCAATACAATGAAGCTATCTTGACTATTTTATCTTTATAGTAAATCTTGAAATTGGGTAATGTGAGTGTCCTTCAACTTTATTTTTCTCTTTAAATGTTTTATTGGCTACTTGAGGTCCTTTACCTTTCCATATACATTTTTAAATCAGTTTGTCAATATCTACAATACAACTTGTTTAGATTTTGGTGGTGACTGGATTCAACCAATAGATCAATTTAGGAAGAAATAAAGTTGTAACAATATTGAATCTCCTTATCCTTGAATGTGGACTATCTCTGCATTTTGGCATTAAGTCAAACCCCCTCCTCCTCCTCAGGGGATAGAATGGAGGAAAGAATAATGTAGAGGTCATGCCTGGTCAGATCACAAGATTGAGTTAAATAAAAGGGACATATACCTGCATGATGCCTTCTGTCCCAGCCACTTCCCTGAGTGGGTACAAACCACTTGTGGTAGAGTCTGCAGGTCCCAGGACTTGAACATAATGAGAGCAGGTAGTAGGGGGGTTGGAATAAGACAGGGGCCAAGTTGGGGGTTAGGCTGAATGAGGTCTGCCCTGGGAGACTTGTACAGGGCAGGGCTGAGATCAGAAGGGCAAGAAGTCTAGCAGAAAGATTTGAGCCAGATTATAGCTCATATGGAATGAGGGTCCAGAGCATAGAGCAAAAAAAGACTTGGACATAGGGAATTTCAGACCATTTACCATTGCCGTGACAGAAATTGCCCAGATCTTGTAATGTGCTGAAATCAAATGTCCCACTGTCAGACCACTGTAAGTTCTATTGTCAAGTTTATATTGTGGCCAAACCACATTATAGTAAAAGACAAGCTGCTTTGGACAGATTTCATCAGTGAGACCTAGTGTTTTGAGGCTTTGGAAAAGGCACCCCAAAGGGGTAGTTTTAGGAGGAGTAGACTGAGAGTTTCCCATGTTCCTGTAAAGAGTAGGGATCACATAGGGCTGATTCTACTCAATTCTAGGTGCCCCTAGAATCAGGGAATGGCACAGTAGTGGCAAACAAGCAACAAGTGAAGCAGGCATCCCTGTGTCCAATGGGGATTGGCCCCAAGGGTCAAGAATCTTCTTCTGGCTTACCAGTAGGACTTTTGAGTCAAGGTGAGTCAAGATATGAGAGTGAGATCAAGAAATGAGAACAAGAGAGATCAGAGTAATCCAAAAACTAGCTTGTGAGCTCCCCCTCACCAGAAACAGGATATATCATGGTGTGGATTTAGGAGGTCAGCAAGGAAGGTCCAAGTTCTGGTCCAGTGTCTGCCTCTTGCTTGATTCAGGAGGGTCCAGATGGACAATACCTTACCTCAGCCAACCAAGAACACTCTGCCTATACACAAGGATCAGAGACAAGTTAGAAAGAGACCCCTGCACAATTTGGGACTTCTCACAGCCACCTCAGAAGAGACAAAGGAGGTTAGTAGTTCCAGGGCATTCTTGATCAACCAAGGAGACTGGTTTCTCTCAATTTAGTCAAAGATCTGTGAATACCTTACCCATGACCCAGGAACACAGAGAAAGTCAGGATTTGGGAGTAAGCCCAGGATGAGCTGTGGCTGCCTACTCCTTCCCGTGTTGTAGCCTCGTCTGCTAGAGTCTCAGAGCTTGTGTCCACCAGGTGTTCCCTTTCAGGTTTCAGCACCAAATATTAGGTCCTGAGCCAATATTAGGTCCTAAGCCCAGGATGAGCTGTTGCTGCCTACTGCTTCCCATGTTGTAGCCTCATCTGCTAGAGTCTCAGTGCTCGTGTCCACCAGGTGTTCCCTTTCAGGTTCCAGTACCAATATTAGGTCCTGAGCCACAAAGCCTCAGGTATAGTAAAATGCTATTTATTTGAACATTTGGGTGCAGATGGGTGGAGGATGAAAAAGATGCATCCACACCAGGAAGGGGAGAGCCTTGGGTTTTATAGAGGATTTTTCCAGGGGGAGTGGAGCAATTGGGCCAGAATAACTACTGTAATAAATTCTTTTCAAACAACTATTCCAAACAAATCCTGGGACCCCTGATAAGCATTGTCCTTATCAGAAGGCATTAAGAAATGCAAGTTTCTGTGCATTCCATTTTTTTTATCTTTCTATGGGTCTGGCAAAGGCTACATGCCTAATAGTTCTCAAATGTTTTCACAGCTTAAAGAACAATTTCTGACTTAATAATGACAAAATATTTGTTGACTAACTAAATGTTCATAAAAACTATGTATTTGTTGAATGACTGAATATGAGCAAGGAGATATTTCTAAGTTTCTAGTCTTTTAATTGAATGTTACTATGGTTTATTTATCGTTGTCTATGCTGATACTAAATTTTTTACTACAATTGCTTTATGTTATCTTGCTATTTTTTAAGATAACTCTTCTAATAAATCTTAGAAACAGCATAAGATTTGGGAGAAAATTGAGAAATTTTCAAATGCTCTAGAAAGTACCTATATCCTTATAATAAGCAACGTTTTCTATAAAGTCATAGCTCTGATTTTATTTGGACGTTTAATCATGTCTTTGTTTTGTTAATAGTTAAATTGCAGACAATAGAAAACATTCAACTATTTCAAACGGAACATGATTTAATTGCTAACAAATTGTGTGAAGAATTGGAGGAGCAATGTTTAGGCTAGATCTCCAGGAATGACTTCTTGGACAGAAATCACATAACCTCGCTGCCAATGAACTTCTACCCTTGCCATAATCAGAAACTTGGCACAGACAATGTTAACAGTCCCAGCCACTGGCTTTATGATTGCCACACATCAGCCATTTTGCCTGGATCAGGGAGGTGTTACCACAAATGCTGGCTTCAGGAAAACATCAGTTTCACTACTATCCAGAAATCAGAAGGCTCTTTTCCAGAATTATTGGCTTCAGAGCCACACTGGGTCTGATAGAAATGCAACAGCAAAAATAAATATCTTGCTTACTCCCCAAATCCTAAGGAAATATGGTTCCAAATTCAAGCCCAAGTTCAACTGAGTACAACTCTCACATCCAAGTTCAGTTTATTGATAAAGCTTAAATCTCTTCTGGGATATAAACTACAAAGGAATTTGAGAAATGTGGTTTTCAGTTTTTTTACTGATACAATATATTAACACACTTAGAAGGATGTTAAAAAATAGCAATTGGTCTAAATAATCTTTCTGTCATACCATCAAATACATTTGTAATTATATTTATAGATGTGTTATCTTTTGTTAGATTTTCTTCTGACCTTTTTACTGTTTTTGTTTCTATTTTAAAATTGAACAAAATTAAAATATTTAACAATATTGATTATCCCAAAGCATGAGCATAGAATACCTTTCCATTTTTGTGTGTGTTCTCATCAATTTCTTTATCAGTGCTTTATAATACTCATGATAGAGCTATTTCACTTCTTTGGTTAAGTGTATTCCTAAGTATTTTATAGCTAACTATTATAAATGAAATTTTCCAATTGTAAATGAGATCCTTTCCAATTGGGGTGTCTTAATTTCTTTCTATTTTCTGATGGCTCTAGATAAAACTTCCAGTACTATATTGAATAACGGTGGTGAAAGTAGACATTCTTATGTTGTTCTAGATATTAGAGGGAAGGCTTTCAGTATTTCCCCATTCCATTTGATACCACATAAGCATCTAAAATATACGGCTTTTATTGTGTTGAGTCAAGTTCCTTCTATACTTAGTTTTTTTAGAGTTTATATCAAGAAAAGATATTGAATTTTATTAAATGTTTTCTTCAACATCAGTTGAAAGGATCATATTGTTTTTTTCCTTTATTTTTTTGATATAATATATCACATTTATTGATTTGTGTGCATTGGACTACCCTTACATGGCTGTAAGGATGAACCTGATTAATAAACTTTTTAATATACTGTTGAATTTTGTACACCAGATTTTATTGAGGATTTTACATCTATGTCATCAAAGATACTGGCCTATAGTTTTTGTTGTTGCTGTCGTCATTGTATTGTTTCTGTATTTTTTTTCTACAAAGCTATAGTAATCAAAACAGCATAGTAATGGTGCAAGAACAAAGACATAGATCTATGGATCAGAACAGAGAACCCAGATATAAAATGATCCTCATATTGCCATCTTATATTTGACAAAGCAGACAAAAAACATACACTGGGGAAAAGAATCCATATTCAATAAATGGTGCTAGGAAAATTGTATAGCCACAAGTAAAAGACTAACAGACTTAAATCAAAGGCATAAAATCATAAGAAGTCTAGAGGAAAATGTTGGAAAAACTCTTACAGATATTGGCCTAGGCAAAGGAATTGTGATTAATAATTCCTTTGCCCAAAGAAATTCCCCCAAAGAAATCACAGCACCAAGAAAAATACATTAATGGGATCTGATTAAATTAAAATGCTGCTGGACAGCCAAGTAAACAATCATTAGAGTGAACAGAAAACCTACAAATTTGGAGAAAATATTTTCATGTTATATATCTGATAAAGGGCTGATGACTAGAATCTATAAAGAACTAGAACAAATCAGCATGAAAAAATCAAACCATCACATTAAAATGTGGGCAAAAGACATAAACAGAGACTTTTAAAAAGAAGATAGACTAATGATTAAGACACATGAAAAAATGCTCAACATCTTTAATTATCATGGAAATGCAAATCAAAACCACAATGAGATATCTCTTATCTCCAGTGAGAATGACTTTTATCAAAAAATCCCCAAACCATAAATGTTGGCACAGCTGCAGAGAGTTAGCCACACTCATACACTGTTGGTGGGACTGCAAACTAGTACAACCTCTGTGAAAAGTAACATGGAGTTACCTCAAAGAGATACAAGTAGAACTACCATTTGATCCAGCAATCCATTACTGGGCATCTACTCAAACAAACAAAAGACACTCTATAAAAAAGGCATCTGCACTAGAATATTTATAGCAGCACAATTCAATAACAATCAAGCTAAGAGTCAAATTAAAGACTCGATGCTATTTACAATAGCTACAAAGAAAATAAAACACCTAAGAATGTACTTAACCAACGAGGTGAAAGATCTCTACAAGAAGAATGACAAAACACAAGGAAAGATATTACAGATGACACAAAAAAATGAAAAACTTATGCTCATGGATAGATAGAATCAGGATTGTTAAAATGTCCATAGTACCCAAAGCAATTTACAAATTCAACGCAGTCCCCATCAAAATACCAATGGCACATTTCACAGATCTAGAAAAAGTAATTTTGTGGTTTATTTGGAACCAGAAAAGAGCTTGAATGGCCAAAGCAATCTTAAGAATTTTTATAATTTAAATAAATGTAAATGGAGAATGTTGCTCACCCAATTCTTATTTCAGTTCTTATAAAAACAAACCCTAAAAAAGATATTGGGTGCAGGTCTTGGGAGTTTGACACCAGGAAGAATGAATGAAGCTGTTGTAAATGTAAAAGAGGGATTGGGAAAAGCCAATAAAAGGTACATTAATGATTGGGTTATTTATTCTGCCGTGTATTGCCTAAAAATTTTCCCACTAGAAGATAGATAGGGATATTCACCTCTTGTCCTTCAGGATTCAAGAGTTATTTTAGAGCCATTAATTCTATTTCACCTATTTCACCTCTACTCAAGCAACCTGCAATGTTTCTGGAAAAAGTTTATAGGCAGAGAAGTAGTGGAAAATTATAAGCATGAAAGATACAATGACTGTAGGTAAGTTCAGAAGTGAACACCAATGTCATCTTCTGCATTTTGTGTAAATCCTGAGTTTCAACATGTGGATGAAGTGAAAATATAAGAATACATATCAAACACAAATCAATTACTATAGCTTTCAAAACTGAATTAAGGGTCAGTCAAAATTACTGCAGATAAACTCTCTGTTTTCCGTCAATATCATATCAATTTGTGATAGTCTTTTTCAATATTATTAAGCATTTTAAAAGTATATACTTGGTTAAACTTAATGGTTATGTTATAATCCCTAAGTAAATTATTTCAGGGCAGAATATTTAAATGTGTTAAATAAGGAAGCACAAGTTATTGTGTGTAGATTAGTAAGTGAAACTTCTGATTAACATTGAAGAATACCTACATCAGTTTGCTCTTGACAAGATTTTGTTAGTCTGTGTCAGTAAAAAGTATATTGACTTTCACAATCCAATGTTGTTTAGCAGAAATCACTCAACAGGTTCTCAAGATTCTGATATATCTCTCAGACTCTCAACTAGATGCACAATTTACAATTACAGAGGGGTATGTTGTAAGGTAAGGGGAGTATTTTTTTTTTCCTCTGTAAGGTTAAAAAAACCCATCAAATTAGAAAAATTTAAGTCAGATTCTAACTCTCTTATCCCATGTCTAGGAATGGATATTGAGAGAATAACAACTTCCTCAGTTTCTGCAAATGGCTAGTTATTTTCTTTTCTTTTTTACATTCTGATATTACTGTTATGAACTTTAAAGAGAGAGGCTAAATCTCTCTCATTGGAGTAATGCTCCAATGGCACCAAGCACTGTGCTTAGTAGATATTGTTTAAATAAATGAAAGGAAATATATTAGCAACTGGATTGTTTCTTGATGACTGGCTTCCATAAAATAAATAATTTTAAAATGCCCTTTTTTACAGGTTTATTTGTATTTTACTAGTATAGAGATAAGTTACTAGTTGTCTAGTTAAGATTCCAAGAGTCCCACCATGTTATGTGAACAAAAAAAACATGAAAAATTTTGTTTTTAGAGAGATAGAAAATGAAATTTGATTAAATTAACAATGAAATAATAACTTTTAGCATCATTTTAGTAAATCAGTACTTCGTTTTGTTGTTGATTGCATAAAAAAGATTCACACAGTAGGATATAATTTTGAAAGTGTTGAAATTTGCATTCATTAGAGTTGCAGTGGCTAATCAAGAAATTTCTAATTAAATACCACTTCAGCTGCATTTTCATCAACTATGATAACTGTCTACATAGTTAATGATAAAATTTCAGACTGCACCAAACTATTCTTGTTCTGCTCTGGTCTGAATATTTCTCTTATAATTTTGTTATCTATTTTTGAAGGTAGGATCTGTGACTTTGATAGTTTTGAATAATTAGTATATATTCATATATAAACAAGAAACTGCAGAAATTATATTTTTGATTTAAAAGCAATTCGCTTATAAATTTTGTTATACTTTACAAACATAGGTTGTGTTGATTAAAATGAATGTTAAAGGTGATCTACCCAAACTTTTCATTTTCCATTAAGAAATTAGAGATCTGAGGTGGCAAAATTATTTTTCAGAAAAGTAGAGCTGAACTAGAACCTAGACTCCCTCAACACACTTCACTCATCAGTTCATAATGAATTTCAGTTGTAATTATTAGTCAATAAATAATTTTGAACTACTTTCTCCTAGGTACCAAAGTAGATACCAACAAATTGTATTTAAAGAGAAATTGCAGTGAATTTTTATAAAGAAGTAGTAAAGTGACAAGGAGACTATCTGCCTTATGTCACTCAGTATTTAATTCACTAATGTCCTGAATTTTAGCCCATTTGCATTAGAAAGATTTTTTTGTTAATTAGAAATCTTAATTACTTGTGCCTATGTCTTAAGTTGGTAAACACTTAACATTTTAGAAATTTAAACTCTAGCCTATCATAGACTTAATTAATGACAAAATTGTGAGCAGACAAATATTGTGTTCAATTAGACTTTATGAAAAGCTTTGTTTCTTCCTTTGGTTAAACCCTTTTAGATGGCTAGAGACTTGCAATGCCCCTTTCTCTAAGGGAGAGGGATGTCTAGAAATTATATACTATATTAGGAACATAGAATGAGTATGAAGTCATTTCCATGAGCTCCACAATTAAGACTACCATATTCTAGCCTTGGTTCTCACTTTGTAGATACTGACTTTGCTCAAGTTATCTATCCTCTCTGGTCCTTGCTTTTGTCTTTGTTATTCAATTTCCTAATACTTATCGTAAACATTTAAATGAGTTAATGTTAATGAAGACCACACTATATACTAGTCACTACCTCATAAATAATCCATAAAAGTAAATTCGCTCCAGCCATAACTCATGGAAAAAGATTGCTTTCCAATTTCTTTTAACTGCAAAATGTGAATCTAAAGTTTATCAAATCTTTAGACATTTGATACATTCAACTTTTAAAAGTCATCTTCAAAAAAAAAATCAAAAAAAAAGTCATCTTCAGATATTTTATTATGAAATTAAGTGGGCTTCCCCCTCTTCAATTATAGGTAGCATTCACTGTTTATTAGATGTGGAATATCAACCTTTCCCTATTATTTTTAATATTTATTTATTAATTTTTTCCCAAATTCTGTGGGTACAAATATTGTTACGGTTACATATCTTGCCCCTGCCCCCCTCCCCACCCTGCTCTGCCAGAGCTTCAAGCATGTACAGTCTTCAAGTGGTGCGCCCTGCACCCACCATGAAAGTGCATACCCTTCCCCTTCTCCCCCCTTCCACCTGTTCACCTCCCATTAACAATTTTTTTTTTTAGGCATTTTGGTTACAGTGTGTTTCTTTGCCTGTCCCTAAAAAGGGATAGAGGTAAACCTTTCCCCCCTACAATGCTCATCACATCCTTAAGATGTGGGTCTTCCCCCCTCAGATCCCTGTTGAACACTACAATTATTTGAGCATCATAGTTTTAGGCTGTCAGTACCAATTTTATGGCGAGTAGATGTGTAGCCTGTTTTCCAGGTCTTGTGTCATCTCGCTTTGTATTACAGGCTTAAGCTTAATCCATGATAGCATAAACGATGCTAGTTCACTATTGTTTCTTAGGATTGAGTAATATTCCATTATGAGTATATACCACATTTTAGTTATCCATTCATGAATTGACGGGCACTTGGGTAGTTTCCATGTCTGTGCAATAGTGAATTGTGCTGCTATAAACATTCGGGTGCAGATGTCTTTATAATAGAGTGACTTGTGTTCTTTTAAATAGATGCCCAATAATGCTATTGCTGGGTCAAATGGTATTTCTATTTTTAGTTGTTTGAGGAATCTACAAATTCTTTTTCACAAAGTTTGCACTAATTTGTAGTCCCACCAGCAGTATAAGAGTGTTCCTGTCTCTCTGCATCCTCGCTAGCATTTGTTGTTTTGGGATTTCTTGATACAGGCCATTCTCACTGGGGTTAGGTGGTATCTCATTGTGGTTTTGATTTGCTTTTCTCTAATGATTGGAGATGTTGAACATTTTTTTATATGTTTGTATGCCATTATTCTGTCTTCTTTGGAGAAGTTACTCTTCATTTCCATTGCCCGTTTCTTAATGGGGTTGTTTGATTTTTTCTTGTTTATTCTTTTAAGTTCTAGATAGATTCTTGTTATTAGACCTTTATTGGAAGTGTAGAGAGCAAATATTTTCTTCCATTCTGTGGGTTGTCTATTTGCTCTAATGATTGTTTCCTTGGCAGGGCAAAAATTTTTTAATTTGATAAGATCCCATTTGTTTATTTTAGCTGTGGCTGTGATTGCCTTGGGGGTCTTCCTCATAAATTCTTTGCCTAGACCAATATCTGAGAGGGTTTTCCCAACATCTTCTTCTAGAATTCTTAAAGTTTCATGTCTTAGGTTTAGGTCTGTTATCCATCTTGAGTGAATTTTTGTGAGGGGTGAGAGGTTGGGGTCCTGATTTGCTCTTCTGCATATTGCTAACCAGTTTTCCCAGCACCATTTATTGAAGAGAGAATCTTTTCCCCATAGTATATTTTTGTCTGCTTTATCAAAGATTAGGTTACCATATACAGAGGGTTTGATCTCTGGAACTCAGATCTATTGCAGATATCCATGCTTCTGTTCTTGTGCCAGTACCAGGCAGATTTTACTATTATTGCCTTATAGTACAGCTTAAAGTCAGGAAGACTGATCCCTCCCAGTTTGTTTTTCTTACTTAAGATTGCTTTGGATATGCATGGTTTTCTCTGCTTCCATACAAAGTGAAGGATTGTGTTTTTAGATCTGTAAAGAATGCTGTTGATATTTTGATGGAAATTGCATTGATTCTGTAGATCACCTTAGGTAATATTGATATTTTAACAATATTGATTCTTCCTAGCCATGAGCATGGTAGATTTTTCCATCTGTTTAAATCATCTGCAATTCTTTTTTTAGTGTTTCATAGTTCTCCTTATATAAATCTTTCATATCTCTCATTAGATATACTCCTAGATATTTAATTTTCTTTGGAGCTATAGTTAAGGGTATTGCGTTTTTTTGTTTTTGTTTTTTGAGACAGAGTCTTGCTTTGTTGCCTAGGCTAGAGTGAGTGCCATGGCATTAGCCTAGCTCACAGCAACCTCAAACTCCTGGGCTCAAGCAATGCTTTCTGCCTCAGCCTCCCAAGTAGCTGGGACTACAGGCATGAGCCACCATGCCCGGCTAATTTTTTCTATATATATATTAGTTGGCCAATTAATTTCTTTCTATTTATAGTAGAGACAGGGTCTCGGTCTTGCTCAGGCTGGTTTCGAACTCCTGACCTTGAGCAATCCACCCGCCTCGGCCTCCCAGAGAGCTAGGATTACAGGCGTGAGCCACCATGCCCAGACGGTATTGCGTTTTGGTTTTTTTTGTTTTTTTTTTTGAGACAGAGTCTCACTTTGTTGCACAGGCTAGAGTGAGTGCCGTGGCGTCAGCCTAGCTCACAGCAACCTCAAACTCCTGGGCTCAAGCGATCCTTCTGCCTCAGCCTCCCGAGTAGCTGGGACTACAGGCACGCGCCACCATGCCCGGCTAATTTTTTATATACATATCAGTTGGCCAATTAATTTCTTTCTATTTATAGTAGAGACGGGGTCTCGCTCTTGCTCAGGCTGGTTTTGAACTCCTGACCTTGAGCAATCCGCCCGCCTCGGCCTCCCAGAGAGCTAGGATTACAGGCGTGAGCCACCGCGCCCGGCTGGTATTTCGTTTTTGACTTGAGTTTCTGCTTGATGATTTTTGGCATATATGAATGCTTCTGATTTGTGTATATTGATTTTGTACCCTGAAACTTTACCGAATTCATTTATCAGATCTAGGAGTTTCTTGGATGAGTCCATGGGGTTTTCTAGATATAATTTCATATCATCGGCAAAGAGTGAGAGTTTGATCTCTTCTGACCCAACTTGGATGCCCTTAATACTCCTCTCATGCCTGATTGCTATAGCTAAGACTTTGAGTACTATGTTGAATAGGAGGGGAGAAAGTGGGCATCCTTGTCTAGTTCCGGTTTGAAGTGGGAATGATTTCAATTGGTTTGTCATAGATGGATTTGATAAATTTAAGGTATGGGCCGTCTATGCCTATTTTGTTAAGGGTTTTTATCATAAAGGTATGTTGGACTTTATCAAATGCTTTTTCTGCATCAATTGACAGAATCATACGGTCTTTGTTCTTGGCTTTATTTATAAAGTGGATTGCATTTATAGACTTGCATATGTTGAACCAGCCTTGCATGCCAGGAATAAACCCCACTTGGTCATGGTGGATTATTTTTTTTGATGTGCTGTTGAATTCTATTTGCTAAAATTTTGTTTAGTATTTTTGCATCTATATTCACGAGGGATATTGGTTTATAATTTTCTTTTTTTGTTGCATCCTTTTCTGGCTTTAGTATCAAGGTGATATTGGCTTCATAGGATGAGTTAGGAAGGGTACCATCCTTCTCAATGGTGTGGAATAGTTTCTGTAGTATAGGTACAAGTTCATCCTTAAATGTTTGGTAGAACTCCGGGGTGTAGTCATCTGGCCCGGAACTTTTCTGTTTGGGGAGGTTTTTAATTATTGCTTCAATTTCTGAGCTTGTGAT
This sequence comes from Microcebus murinus, assembly GCF_040939455.1. Lineage (NCBI taxonomy): Eukaryota > Metazoa > Chordata > Mammalia > Primates > Cheirogaleidae > Microcebus > Microcebus murinus. Next base: position 57,809,675 of record NC_134105.1, on the reverse strand, counting down.
TGGTTTGTTCAGGAACTCATTTTCCTCCTGGGTGAACTTAGGGAGATTGTGTGATTCCAGGAATCTGTCCATTTTGTCTTCATTCTGTAGTTTTTGGGCATATAGATTTCTATAGTAGTCAAACATAATGTTTTGTATTTCTGTGGACCTTTCCCTATTCTACCACAATGGTGGAGTAAGAACCTCTGAAAAGCAACTTTTCAATAAAAACAATGAAGACACTGCAAATATTGTCAAAATTAACTTTTTCAGAACTTAGTAAATTAATTTCAACAATCCAAGAAATATTAATTCAAAAATATGATTGAAACCTTATAAGAACAGTGAGTTTTATGGCATTTTGATTCATCCTAATCCTATCATCTTCTTACCAACTATATGATAGTCTTTAAAACCAAGAGTTTCACAAATACAGTAGCTATTAAATCCAGTAGCCAAACAGCACCTGGGGAGGGGCATATGGATTTAGAGCTCTCAGAAACCCACATTCTCAAAGAATTGTCAATATTTGACCTAGTGATTTGTTGAAAACCTTTATTCTCAGGGCTTGTTACTATTTGACCTGACTTTGAGCTCACTCTGTGCAGACATCTCTGTCCTTAGGAAATTTGTCAAAAACAATAAACAAGAATTGTTTAATATTACAACTCTCTGAGATGGTGTCACCAGTTAATTGAGAAGAACTTGGCCAGAAATAATAACAGAGAAAAACCTGGGAATGGGTGTACATGAGATATTTCTATAGTCCTGAAATATTTCTGGGAACCTAAAAGGCCATGAACATGTGCAGTGTTGTGCATAAGCTCAGAAGAGACATGACAAACCCTTAATCTCTTAGGTGTGGTTGATCTTGAAAGTACTGCAAAAGTGGAAAGCAGAGGCTAAGAGAAAGTTTTAAACTGCCTTTCAGAGCATGAAGACTGGTCTCAATACACAAGCAGGCTCTCTCAGTAGATTGGGAAATTTATTGATTCAAGGTACTTAACACAATTTTTGTTTAATAATTTTATGATCACTAGGCTAATCAAGCAAAGACCTCAGAGGCTGAATGTGAAAAATAATATAGACATTGCAGAATTAGCACAATAAAATTATTTTACAAAAATATACAATAGTCAAAAACATAATAACTGGCAAGAACAATAAACCCTGTTTGGAAAGGGAAGGGAATTTGATTTATAGAATATCCCATTATATTATTTTAAATTGCAAGTTTTATAAAACAATAAAAATTGCACCAAAAATAGAAAAAGTTTATTTTGTGCACATTAAAGAAAGCTGTTAATAGAACTATCCTTGAGGAAACCCAAATATTGAATGAACTAAACAAAGACTTTAAATCAGCTAGTTCATGTGTGTATGTATATATATATGTGTGTGTGTACATACACACACACACACACATATATATATATATATAGAAATTTTACTGTGAGTAAAATGCTAGCAAACAGCATTGTGTGCTACAAATAATTTTTTTTCTTGAGACAGGGTCCCATTCTGTCATCCTGGCTACAGTACAGTGGTGTCATCATAGCTCTCTCTAACTTCAAACTCCTGGGTTCAAGGGATCCTCCTGCCTCAGCCTCCCAAGTAGCTGGAACTATAGGCATGCACCAACATGCTCAGCTAATTGTTCTATTTTTTGCATCAATGGGCCTTGCTCTTACTCAGGGTCCTGGCCTGAACTTCTGTCCTCAAGGGATTCTCCCTCTTCAGCCTCCCAAAGTGCTGGGATTACAGGCATGGAATACTGTGCCTGGCCAAAGATGTCTTTTATGAAAGAAAAGGTCAATAGATGAAGCAAACTTCATTGTTGTCTTATTTTAAGAAATTTCCATAGCCATTCCAACCTTCAGCAACCACAATCATGATCAATCAACAGCCATCAACGTCAAGGCAAGACTTTCCACTGGCAAAATATAAGAACTCACTGATGGCTCAGACGATCATTAGCATTTTTTAGCAACAAATTTTAGACATGATGCTATTGCACACTTAATACACTATGTGTAGTGTAAATCTAACTTTTATATGCACTGGGAAACAATGAATTTTGTGTGACTCACTGTATTGTAATATTTACTTTATTGAGATGGTCTGGAACCCAATCTGCAATGTCTCTGAGGTATGCTTGTATTCAGTTAAAGGAACAGAAAGTAAAAATAAATGAAAAAAATTAAAATAGCTTTAGAGAACTCTAGTGCACCATCAAGCATATAAACTTACACATAATGTGAATCAAAAAAAAAGGAGATAATTAGATAGAAAGAGTATTTGTAGAAATAATGGTTGAAAACCTCCCAAATTTGATGTAAGACTTAATTGGCACATTGGAGAAGCTCAATGAACTCTAAGTAGTATGTGTGCAGAGATCCATACCTAGACACATCTGAGTCTAATTATTGAAGTTAAGTGACAAAGAGTTTTTTAAATAAGTGTCTCAGTCTTATCATCCATACATAAGGATTTCTTACAAGATTAACAGCTAACTTCTCATTAGAAACTGTGGGGATTAGAAGGCTGTGGAATTACATTGTCAAATTAATAAAAGAAAAAAAACTATCATGCACTGATTTTCTATTTAGGAAAACTATCCTTTTAAACAAAAGATAAATTAAGCCATTCCTTGATAAATAAATACTTAGAAACCTAATAAGGTGCAGAATATAGAAGAAATATTAAAGGGATTCTTCATGCTCAATTGAAAGAACACTAAAAAGTAACTCAAATCTATACAGAGAAATAAAGTACACTAGCAAACTAAATAAATAGCAAAAATGTATTTTTATTTATAATTATTTTGTTCTTCTCCTTGACATGAGACAATTGCACATAGCAATAATCATAAAATTGCACTGATAGCCATAAATATATAAAAATATAATATATGCAGCAATAATGATATCAAGGAGCCAGTAAGAAATATAGCTATCATGGAGAAAACTTATTGTATACTGTTAACATTAGTCTATATTAATAAAAACCACATTGTTTTAAGGGAAAATTTTAATCAAAATCCCCAGGGCAACAACTGAGAAAATAACTCAAGAAAATATAGCAAAATAAACAACAATGAAATTAAAATATTGTACAATAAACATCTGTTTAACACAAAATAAAGGAGTAATCAAGGAAAAGTGGAGTAAAAAGACATTAGACACATACAAAAGAAATAACAAAATAACTGACATAATCCCTACCTCATCAGTATTGCATTAAATATAAACTACCTAAATTCCAAATCAAAAATAAAGGATTGGCAGAATGTATAGAAAAACTACAAACTCTATGTTGTCTACAAGGATCACTCGTTAGGTTCAAATTCACAAACAGAATTTTAAAAGATATAAAAATTGAGAACAGATATTCAACTAACAAAAGAAAAATATATAAAACAAAAACACATAATTGAAGAAAGAAATAGACAATTCAACAAAATTTGAATATCTCAAGTTCAGTCATGAATAGAAGACTTTAATGACACTATAATCCAACTAGACATAACATATTTTTATAGAACACTTTACTCCCTAAAAATAATGCAAATTCTTTAAGAGCAGATGGAACTTTCTCAGGATTAGACTATATTGGAATATAAAACAAGTCTCAGAAGTATTTTGTATATCTCTCAAAAGTTAAAATAATAATATAAAGTTTATTCTCTGACCATAGTGATATCAAATTTAAAAATAACAAGAGAAAGAAGTTTGGGATATTCACAAATATGTAAAAATTAAACAAAACATTACTAAATGATTAATGGATCAAAGAAGAAATTATGAGTAATATTAAAACATACTTTGAGATAAGTGAACATGAAAACATGACATATTTAAACATATAATGCTATTAAAGCAGTGCTTACAGAAAATTTATAACCATAAATATCTACATTTAAAAAAGATCCCAAGTCTATTATTTAACTTTCCACTTTAAAAAATTTGGTGTAGTATAATAAACCCAAAACACCAAGATAAATAAAATAATAAAAGCCAGAGCTCAAGTAAATAGAGAATAAAAAAATAATTGATAACATTAACAAAACCAAAGGCAATTCAAAATGTACAAATTTGTAATTGGACTAATAAAAAAGAGAAAGACTCACATTACTAAATTAGAAATAAGAAGATGATATTATTAACAAACTTATAGAAATAAAAAAGAATACAAGGAAATACAATGAATGATGGCTTGCCAAAAAATTAAATAACTGGAAACAATGGACAAACTTATAGAAAGACATACTCAGAAACTGACAAAAGAAGATATAAAATCTATGACTACATCTATGACAAATAAAGAGATTGAATTTTTAAGCAAACATACTTCCTGTAATAAAATTCCAGTCCCAGATGGCTTCTTGGTGAATTCTACCAGTTTTAAAGAAAAAAATTAATAGCAATTATTACATAGTACTCAAAAAAATAAAAGAGGTATGAACATTTCTTAATTTATTACATGAGGCTAGTATTATATTAATCTGACACTCATACAGAGAAACATATTACAAAAAATAAAACCATAGATCAAATTTCTTTATTAATATATGTGCCAAAATCCTCAACAAACTACTATCAAACTGAATTTACATGGAAATCCAAGTAAAATGGATTATCCATTATGATCAAATAGAATTTACCTGAGCAATGCAAGCATTATTTGACAGATAAATATCAATGTAATAATATACCATATTAATTAAATAAAAAAAAATACATCATCATCTCAATAGATGAAGAAAAAGCATTTGATAAATCCAGCACCAATTCTTGATAAAAACATTCAACAAACCAGGAATGAGTAGACACTTGCTCAATTTATTAAAAAGAAAATTTGTTGGCTAATATACTTAAACATGAAATACTAAATGTTTATCCAGAAGATCAGCAAAAATACTTCAATGTTAACATTTCACTGGAGGGTCTAGCCAAGGCAATTTATCTATACAAAAAATAAAATAATAGGAACCCTGAATATAAAAGAAAATATAAAACCTTTTATTACTAGATGATACAATCTTGTATATATAAAATCCTAAGGAATCCACTAAAATTATCACTATTAAACAGGTTTAGCAATGAAGGGTACAGGATCAATATACAAAAATCGATAGCAGGTCTTCATAAGAAGCTGGAAATGTGCCACTCTAGTCATAACAAGCAAAAAGCTGAACAGACTGAGAAGTCAAAAGTCTTTTTTTAGGGGTGATAGAGGGGACACAAGGCAGACTGCAATCCCCAAGATTGGAGATAAAAGACAGGCAAAAAAGAAAATCATGGCTTACCAGAGCAAAGACTCACAAGCACAAACAACCACAGGAACCAGTGCCAGGACTGGAAAACCTGAACTGTCATTAAGGAATTACTGGAAGCCCTGTGGAGAATGAGTTAAAATCTCTAGGGAACTCATTCACAGAGGAATCCCTACACTTTTGAGTTTTTCCTCCAAGAACTTAAACAAGTTCTCATAGTAAATACTGGAGGAAATGCCCTCTTACTTCTGGCAGTAGGAGTGAGGTAGGAGAGGAACCATTTTGAAATATGCCACAATGCTACATTCTTCTTAACAAAACCTGCTCCTAGGAGAAACCACCTAACCAGAGCCTAATGTGCTGGAATTTTTTTCAGAATCTACTGACTTGAGGAAATAGAAATACCTACTTCCACCATCTCTAATTTTCCAAACAGAAGAAGAGAAATGCCCAACATCATCTCATTCTAGTCTTCCACTTGCTAAAGGGGAAATACTCACCTCCAGCCTACATTAACTATCCTACCCCACCTAAGGGGGAAAACTGAGAAGAATACATGAAATTCTCAGTCAAGGGCGTAGATGCAGTAAAAGACTGAGGCCTAATTATAGGACTATAGAATGCTTCCTCTCATTGCACACCTAACCATCACATTACTAGAGATCTATTTACAGTAGTTCATTTTATTGAGTATATCATATCCAGCTATCAATAAAAAATTACAAGTCATATTATTTGGAGAGACAGAGAAAGCATCAGAAGCAGGCATGGTAGGGATATTGGAATTATCAGACTGATAATTTAAAATGACTATAGCTCATACGCTAAAGACTCTAATAGATAAAGTAGACAGCATGCAAAAACAAACGGACAATGCAATAAGTTATATAGAATTTCTAAGAAAAAATAAATAAATGCCAGAGATTTAAAAAAATAAATAACATAAAGAATGACTTTAATGGACTTACGAGTAAACTGGGCAAAAGAACCTCTAAATTTGAGGCTATATCAATAGAAATCTCTAAAACTGAAAAGCAAAGGCAAAAAAAAAAACCAAAACAAACAAACAAAAAAAAAAAACAAAAAGAAAGAAAGAAGAGAATTTCCAAGAACCAAAGGACAAGTATAAAAAATATAACTTACACATAAGGAGACCACTGCAAGGAGAAGAAAGAAATAAAGAAAAATAGGAAACTTGAAATAATAATGACTGAGAATATCTCCAAATTAGCATCAGATATGAAATCAAACATACAGGAAACTCAGAGAACACCAAAAAGGAAAAATGCTCCCCAAAATCTTTCCCAAACAAAACAAAATGAAACAAAAACTATATTTCCCCATATTATTTTCAAACACAGAAAATCTAAGGTAAAGAAAAATCCTGAAAGAAATCAGAGGAGAAAAGCACCTCACCTATACACAAACAAATATAAGGATTATATATGACTTTTCTTCAGAAAGCATGCAAGGAAGAAGAAAATGGAATGAAGTACTTAAAAGTGTTGAGGGAAAAAGCCCATCAACCTAGAGTTCTGTACCTTGTGAAATTATTCTTCAGAAGTGAAAGAGAAATAAAGATTTTCTCAAAGATTTAGAAAATATGTTACCAGTAGACCCACCTTGCAAATAACATGAATAATACTTTGAGATAAAGAAAATAATATAGGTCAGAAATCCTGATCTACATTAAAAAAGTATGAGCATCAAAGAAGAAACATGTTCAGGTAAACTAAATCTTTTATTTCTCTTATTATTAATTGACTTAACAAACAACAATTTGTTTAAAATAATATCAAAATGTATTTAACTTTGTATGCATATGTATATATCATTTTATATCTCATATATTCTTTTGTATGCTTAGATATGAGTAAAAATGATTAAAAATGATGATACAAGAGATAGGAAGAAAGAAATGGGATTATTGTTATTACAAGATTTCATACTATCTGTGAAGCAATATAGTTTTATTTTAAAATAGATTTGGGTAAGTTGTAAATGCATATTGCAACCTCTAGGGAAACTACTGGAAAAAAAAATAAGCAGCATAACTGACATGCAAAAAAGAGCAAATGGAATTATATCAAATGCCCAATTAAAATTATAAAATGCAGAAAAAGTATGAAAGACAAATATTGGAAGCAAGAACAAAGGAAATAAATAGAAAATATTAGATATGGTAGACATTAATTTACCTCTATCAATAACAACTTTGACCATCAATGGTCTAAATATACCAATTAAAAGGTATTATCTGTGAAAGTGTATCAAAAATCAAGTTAAAATTATATGTTGTCTACAAGAAACCAACTTTGACTATAAAGACATATATTGATTAAAAGCAAATGGATGGAGAAATATATCATGATAATAATAATAAAAATAAATCAAGAGGAGCTATTTTAATTTTAGGCAGAGCAGGCATCAAAGCAAGAAAAGTTATTAAGGACAAAAAAAGACATTACATAACAATAAAAAATAAATTATCTAAAAACCAGAATCCTTAACATTATGTACCTAACAAGAGTATTAAACTACAGGAGGCAAAAACTTGTAGAAATATAGGAAGACTATACAAATCTACTATTATAGCTGGAGACATTAACACTCTTTCATCAGAAGTGGACAGATTCAGTAGGCAGAAAATCGGTAAGGTTATAAAACACCATCAATCACCTGGCTATAATTGAGAAATATAAATTATTTTGCCCAGCAACTGCATCATACACATTCTTATCAAACTCACATGAAACATTCACCAAGATAAACTACATTCTGGGCTATAAAACATAATTTAAGAAAGTTAAAAGCATGAAAATTGCACAATGTCTCCCATCAAACTACTACGGCATTAAACCAGAAGTCAATAACAGAAATCCCAAAATAAATGTAAATTAAATAGCACACCTCTAAAAGCACATAGGTCAAAGAAGAAATCTCAACAGAAAGTAAAGAATATTTGGAACTACAAATAAAAAAACACAAGTTATCAAAATTTGTGAGATAGATGGAGCAGAATGAAGAGTCCAGAAATAGACCTCAAATTACAATCAACTGATTTACAAGAGAGCAAAAGCAATACAATGGAGCACAAACAGTCTTTTTAATAAATGGTTCTGGAACAACTACACATCACATGCAAATTAAAAAAATCAAGTCAGACACAGACCTTACGCCCTTAACAAAAATTAATTTTAAATGGATCATAGATCTAAATATACATCCACAAAACTATAAAACTCCTACAAGATAACATGGCAGAAAACCTAGATGAATTGGGTATGGCAATAACTTTTTAATGCTACATCAGAGGAAAGAAACAATAGATAAACTGGGCTTTATTAAAATTAAAAACTTCCACTTTGCCAAAGACAATATCAAGAGAATAAAAAGAAAATTACAGACCAGAAGAAAATATTTGCAAGAGGCACTTCTGGTAAAGACTATTATCCAAAATATGCAAACAACTCTTAAAATAAGAAAACAAATAATCCAATTTACAAATCATTTGTTGTCAGGGTTTGGGGGAAAGAAGTGATACATAGTCATATGATAGGGAATTTTTAGGGCAGTTAAAATATTATGGATAATACTATGATGACAAATACATGTCATTATACATTTTTCCAAACTCATAGAATGTACAACACCAAGAGAGAACCAGCATAAAAATTATAGACTTTGGGTGGTTATTATGTGTCATTGTAGGTTCATCAATTGTTAAAACTGGGGGATGATCATCATGGTGGATAATATGCATATGTGGAGGCAAGGACTATATAGGAAATCTTTGCCTTCATTTCAATTTTGCTATGAACCTAAAACTTCTCTTCTCAAAACAAACAAACAAATAAACAAAAAATTCTTAAAAATCTGTTGTATTTCTATGGACTAACAGTAAACAATCTAAAAATAAAATTTAGAAAACTATTTCATTACAATATTTTCAATAAGAATAAAGTATTTAGAGATAAATTTAATAAAAAAGTACAAAATCAAAATGATATAAGGGAAACTAGAAAACATTATTGCATGTAATTACAAAAGATATAAATAAATTTTTAAAACATCCCATATTCAAGTTTTAGAAAATTTAATTTTAAGATGGCAGTACTCTCCAACTTATCTACAAATTCAACACAATCTCTATCAAAAATGCTGAAATACCAGGTGCATTTTTTGAATAAATTGGCAAGCTGGTTCTATTATTCATATAGAAATACAAGAGTAATATTTTGAGGTAATCTTATTTGGCTTGATTCTGATTAGAAACCTTTAATGATCTGGATATGTACATTTTTCTCCATTTGGAATATTATCTGCTATTCTTTCTTTAAATAAGCTTTATATCCCTTTATCTTTCTCCTTCTTGAGCCCCATAATTCAAATATTTACTTTTGTGATTCTGAACCATATATCGCATAAGTTTCTTCATTTTTAAATTCTTTTTCTCTTCAGACTGCATATTTTCAAATAAATTTCTTTAAGTTCACAAACTTTCTTCTGTTTGACTAATTCTACTGTTGACTTTTTCTATTGCATTTTTCATTTTGTTCATTGTAATTTTCTGCTCTGGTATTTTTTTTATTTCAATCTCTCTGTTAAGATTTTTTTCTAGTCATATATTGCTTTTCTCATTTTGTTGAATTGTTCCTCTGCATTTTCTTGAATTTCCCTGAGTTTCCTTTAAAAAGTTTATTTGAATTTTTTTCTCAGGTAGCTAATACAACCTATTTCTTTAGGATCAGTCACTGGCACTTTATCTCTTTGATGATGTCATATTTCCCAGTTGTTCTTAATCTTTGCGGCTGTGTGTCTATATCTGCACATTTGAGGAAATAAGTACTTATTTCAGCCTTTGCAGATTAGCTTTGTCTGGGTAAACCCTTCAATAGTCAGCTCATTCAAAGATTTTAGGTAGGCTGTCTTGCATGGCTTTGAAGCCTAAGGCCACTGTAGATGTCACAGTGGTGGGACATGTCTGAAGCCTGGAATTTCTGTGGTCAGCATGGCTTGGGGCAAGCTCGAAGTCTGGAGCTACTGAAGCCTGCCTGCCACTAAGAGCTGTTCTGATCCTGGAGCCACTGAGTTGGACCAGAGATCATCTCCAACTCACAGGCCTAAAGTTTAGAGCTACAGGGTTTTGCCTGGAGCTGGGGCAGGTCTGGAGGCTCAGTACATGAGTACTGGCCTAGAGTCTGAAGCTATGGGGGGGGGGGGGCTTCCCAGTCTGGATTTTATTACCTTGGGCGCAGTGTCGGGGCCCAAGGGGAAACTCTATGTCCACTTCCTTCTTTTCCCTCAAGTAGATTCTCTCTCTCTCTCTCTCTCTCTCTCTCTCTCTCTCTCTCTCTCTATATATATATATATATATATATATATCTCCTGTGCTGCCTTGGGTCAGAGAAGAGTTGTTGCAGATACTATCCTTCCTACCATCTTCAATGCTTCTATTCTTATTATTCTGCTATATTCAGCTACTGTGCTCTCTCACCTGGTTTCTGTAGCTCTTGTGAAGGTATGTATTTTTGTTTGTGGATAGTTGTTCAAATTGTGATTTTCATAAAGAGACAATTGCTGGAGAGTCCTATTCTGCTATCTTCCTCTACATCTCTTAGAATATGCATTTAGGAATCCTTATTATATACATGGCATTTAGACATGAAAATTGACTAAGAAGACTAAGGAACTAACAGTAGACAATAAAAAGTATAAATCGGAATGAGTATTGAGCTATGAGGCATTCTGATATTTAGAGATTGTAAAACTATAGAAAGACTACCAAAGGGAGATGCACAAAAGGACCAGTGAGATACAAGGGAAATATTAAGAAAATATTGTCTCTGAGTCAAACATAGAAAGTAAGAGAGAGAGAGGATAAATTTGGGTCAAATAAAGTGAGCTTGGAGTAGGACATACATGGAAGAAAGAGTGCTGGTGAATTCAGTAAAACTAGAAAGGGACAAGGGAGTTGAGGCTGTGTGCAAGGGAGTGATATAAATCCTCCATCATGGAATCTCTCCCTTTATTTACCTACAGATAATAAAGACATAGCAATCATGAGAAAAGGCTTTTAGTATATAAATTATAAACTAAGAGAACATGGAAAGCACTTCAGATTAATTATAATTTTTTTCCCAATAAACGTGATTTAGCAAAGAAAACAAAGTGGCATGTGGAAATTTGTGTCCTATCACAATGTTTAAGTCATAGGCATGTCATACAGAAGAGCACATTGCATTGTCTCTCTAATATTTAATAAGAGCAATCAGGTAGCATTTTTTGGTGCAGTGTGGGACCAGGGACCAAAGAAATAGAACATAGAGTCACTGATGCTCAGGACCAACAAGTGGAGATCCAGGTGGGCAATAATTATGTCAAACAATAGAGTTTAAGATACCATCATTATGCCAATGCAGTGCTTGGAGGAAGTATCAGTACAAAGTTCTTCTGCCCCATGGAAATAAGTGAACACCTATAAAAATCACAGAAAAAGACATGCCAACCTCAGCTGGATTAACACATAATTCCACAATCTGTTTTTCCTGTTTGTTATGTGACTTTCAAAAAACTCATCTGTTGTCTGGGCATGGTGGTTAGTGCCTGTAATCCTAACACTTTGGGAGGCTGTTGTGGGATGGGAGTATTACTTGAGGCCAGGAGTTTGAGGTTGCAGTGAGTTATGATGACACCATTCTATAAGCCTTGCCAGCAGAGCAGGACCCTGTCTCAAAACAAACATAAACAAAAAAACCCACTCCTCTGTACAGAGCTATTTCTATGTACCACTGCAATGCATCATTTATTCCAATATATTAACAATTATTATAGTGAATTCTTAAAAATGGGATAGAATTCTGATAAAGATATTCTCTAGCTATCGATTCTTCAAGTTTTATTCACTTTGCCTGATTCTCAGAGGTTATCTTAACAGTTTGATATCTCCATTACCATTTGTTTGCATTTTCTTAATAATAATAATGATAATAAACCATTTACATTTACAAAGATAAATAGTATTATTAATTAGGTCATTTATTTTTCACTGACATTAATTTTTAGAAGTTATTCATATATGAATACTATTTGCTTAAATCTTGTATCTAGTTATACAGATGTAAAGAATATTTTCTACTTCTATATAAATATAAGTTTAAAAATACCCCTTCTGTGTTTCTGCTTTTGATTGCTTAAGTTGGGTTTTGCCACTTTAAGATTAGGGTAAAACATGAGCAAGGAAAAATAAATATTACATATTTTGTACTGCTATGAACTAATAAAAAACCATCATGAAATGTTAAAAAATTCAATTCATGTAAACATTATCAATTCTAAAGGTAAAGCTAATATATAAAAATAAAGTTAATACACATAGTTTGTAACATGGTTTTTGAAAAGAAATTTGGAAAAATGTTAACATCTGGTACTCTTCAATCAAACTAATTATATTAAATTAATTTTTATAAGCTCATTATTTCACTAAATAACATTTCCTTCATAGCTGCATGCTACGAAGGCATGTGGAGGATAGGATCAACTATTATATTATATATTTGCTAACCTTTGGCCCCAGGTGAAAATTGTTTCTTTATCACAAAGCATATTGTTATTTACATACATGCAACAAGAAGGTAATTAACAAAACTAATTAAGAAACAAAAGTAAAATAAAATATTTTTGAAATTAAAATGAACTATTCTATTATTTATGTCAAAATCTGTAAACAAAGTAAATTTATGTTAGAACTTGTCAATAACTAGGATCTTACAAGCATAAAGTAATTATGCTAACACTAAATAATAATTAAAATTTTGAGCCATCTTATAATTAAGAAAACTATTGAATAACACTGTTAAAATTATTAATCTTTTCTAAACCATATGAGACATATTAAAAAAACATATCTCATCTGTGTCAATGGGAATCCCTAGAAGTAATTGAAATAGAACATCAAAACACTGAGATATCTTTTACTCTAGGATAATGAAACATTCTTCCATGGAAAATCATTCTCCTTTGAAATTAGTAATAATTAAAATTTCCAAATAATTTTATTATTTTTTCTCACTTTTTAAGTTGTTGATTCATCTAAATAATGTTCATAAGCATATATTATAATCTAGGCTCTGTGCTTAGGCTGAGGATAGAACATGAAAACTGTAAGTTAATCATGGATATATACTTGTAAGTCTGATCTTTACAATGAATTCTTTATATATGTGTGCATGTGTATGCGTGTGTTTGTGTGTATACATATATACACACACATATATATGAGAAGAACTCATGGGTATGTAATTGAATTCTAAAACTAAATATTTCAAAATTATACTTCTCCTATTCCCACAAAAGAACTATTCCTCATTGGGTTAATAATCACTTCATCCTTCCAGACTGCCAGTTCAAAAATCTATAGCTCAGGTTTAGAGAAATATAGCCATGTTTAACTTGTGTGTTTACATTCTATCCTCAGCCTGAGCACAGAGCCAGGAATAGAGTATGTATTATTAACATTTGTTGGGTAAATTAATAATTTAATAAATAAGAAACTCTTTTTCACTTCAATATTTCACAGCCAATGTACACTTTGGCTCCACTTTTTTGCACACCCTATATCCTATATATCATGTAATGCTGTTGATTTTACCTTTAGAATGTGCCAGTAAGAGTGAAATGCACTGATGTCTGCAACTTACATTGAAGGCATAAAAAAGAAGAAGAACTGATGGAGATATACAAAGGTGGATAGATAGATGTGTCATGAAGAAAATGTAGCAAAATGTTAATTGTAAATTCTAGATGATAAGTATCTGTATGTTATCTGTATGATTATTTTAGTTTTTTTTTATTTTTGGAACATTTTCACCATAAAATATTGATAAATAGCATGTCTACAACACACATTCTTTTTTCTAAAGTTGTGGAGGACTAAATCTCTTCCTAATAGCAATTACAAATTGTTGACAAATATAAAAACAAAAACATTAAACACAGTGAAGAGTAACCAAAAACTAGATAGAAGCTGAAGTTATATAACTTTGGAAAACAATAAATCACAATGAATTTCATTGTGTGATATCCACATTTAACAGGGTTTTTGGCTTACAGCGTGTGGTTTAAAGCCAAAAGTTAAATTCCTATGTTATGTACTGCCTAAAAATCTGGTGAAATTGGGAAAGCCTGCAGTGGCTTCAGGACAAGTTGTCCTCTCAACTCTGCTACCACAGATAAGGTCACCTAGCCAAGCAACTGTCCTTATTCAAGGGGATAAGAATAATGTCTGTTTATTGCTGAATGGTGGGTTTAGTTTCCCTACCAGCCTGCAAAATTATTCAAACAAAGCAATCGCATTCTCTTCTGGAAACCAAAGACACTCCATCCTCTTGATACTACAAAATCTACTTCCCACAACCTCTATTCATTCAATTTTTAAGTGTAACTCCCATGTGGCCATGTAAGGCATACAGTATCCTCTTTCTCCAGGTTGTGAGTATATGTGACTAATAAACTGCTGTAGATCTCATCTGTCCAGTGTTGGGAGTTATGAGTTCAGCTATGCCCATAATGCTAGGGTAGGAATCTTTCTCTCACTAATCGGCTGAAAAAGAAGCAATTAAAACAGAACTTATCTCCATTCCTCAATCTCATGGTGCATGGGGTGAAATTTACAATGTAATGTCATAGGACTGAAGGTAAAATTTTCTAGCTTGGGGATGCCAGAACACTTGGAAATGGTCTAGGAAATATGACAAATGAGGAAACTGAAGAATTTTCAAACAAATTATTCTGAAATGCCTTGCTGTTAACCATTAATATATGTACACCAGGAGAGACTGAAGGGGATGCAGAGATAAGTAACAGCTGTAAGATAAAAGAGCTAAGAAGAGAATATGTAAGCTACTCAACTGTGGAAACAAAGAGTAGATTTTAAGTCCCTCCAAGTTAGAGGGGATGGTGAATACCTTGGAACTCCACCGAAACTTCAGATAAGATAGACTTTAAGAATAAACCACCTTCAGGGTTATAAGCTACATTTTAGGGATAAGGGCAAAAACAAAAGAGATCTAATATAAAATCTGAAAGCAAACCTCCACAGTGTCAAGATTATCTAATAGTAACTGCCAATTACTGCTTGCCAGAACAGAATCCATCATTCTTTAGAGGAAGATGAAAAATTCCATGTCACTACAACATTTTGCCCACAGTGTATACAATAAAATAAGCAACTGGGCAAGAATAGAAGGAAGATAGTAACCATAATCTAAATAGAAGCTTAGCTATTAGAAACTGACTCTAAGTCAATAGAAGTCAACTCTAAGATTACACAGATGTTAAAAAGAATTAAAATAATAATTTAAATAACTATTATAAATAACTATTTAAAATCTGTTAAGTATTTTAGGAAAAAAATATAGAAAAGTAAATTAGAGATAGAAATCAATTATAAAATGTAGAACTGAAAAATACAATACCTTAATTGAAGAAATAATCAGATTGCCTCAGCTAAAGAGAGGTCTATTCAAAATCATTAAGCTGAAGTATAGAGAAATAAAAGATTGGAAATGAATTTAACAGAGCCCCAAAGACATGTGTGAGACAATTTCTCCTGTAATCACATTTATAGGTATAGAAAAGAAAAAAGGCAAAAATATTTTTTAAATATGAAAATATTCTAGATTTGGTTAAAACATTAATCTGAAGTTTCTAGTACATCAGCAAAAATATAAATTTAGCAAGTAAATTTAGAAGACTAATTAAATATAAGTTTGATTTAAAATCAATTGTAGATTAAATACTATAAAAATTGAAAATCAAACTAAAATACACATTCAGGATTTCACTTCTGATTAGGATATAGAAAGACACGAAGAATGTTGTTCCGATCTTTAACAACAATAAGAAAACTAATAAAATAGGCAATATACAAAATTCTATTTATTCATTGAATCCATCAGAAAATGTAGGTCACGAGGCAATCAAATAAATTAAATCCCAAGGGATGACCAGCCCCTTTGATGAGAGATGGGAATCACAAATTGTTTCACTTATATAAGAACATAGGAAGAATAAGATGGAATCACAAAAGTGGGTAAAAAAATATATCTGAAATTATAATGAATGTTTGAAGCCTGAGTGTTGGCTAGCATGACAGATCAGATACAACAGGGGTCCACTCTGATGTGTTCTTTTTCATAAGCCTCCACTGTGTGCTAAAGTGAAAAATTAGAAGCCAAGTGTGTGAGATGAGAGAGTGCTGGTAGTAGAGCAGCTGTGTAGATGGTGATTGGCTGTGACTGGAGTGTAGGCATGAATATGATTTACTTCTCCACACTATTCTCATAAAAGTATAAGCTATTACTCACTTGGGCGTGGGGTGGGCAAAGCAAACATCCAAACAAAAAATGAAAACCTCCTGGTGTTCCCTGTCCCAGGCAATCAGGTCAGTTGCCACTTAAGGAGGATTAGAAACAAAAGTTGTTTGCTGTGAGAGAGGAAGAAGGCACTTTCCTGCCATCCCATCCAGGCAAAGGTCAGTGGCTGCTAAGAGAGCCCGACATCCTTTGTCCTATACCCAGTATTAAAACTAGGAAAACATATCTGTTGCTGGGGACAGGAAACTACTTTATGCCAGGATCTTGCTCTGAAACAAATCATATATCTGCTGCTGCTGGGGTAAGGGAAGAAAACATACATCCAAGATTCATCATAGATAGAAAGCACAATTTGGTTGCCATAGAAGAAAAGGGGACAGGAAGGATGTAAAAGCCCCACTTCAGGGGTCAAGTATAAAGGACATGCCTAAGACTAAAGACTGAGTATGGAGTAAGGGAATACCAACTCTTTACAAAAGAAAATCCAGCAATATTCCAGTGCTAGAAGATGTCCAAGACACAAAGGTAAAAATCCTTTATAGAACAGGAGGATAGAAGGACCTGCAGAAAGTTGAGAAAGAAAAAAGAACACAGAAAAAATTCTGACACTCCAGACTCACACCAAGTAGGATGAATCACTAGTCTATCACTTGAGAAATTTAAAGTCAGTGGTATATTGAAGATAATTATAGCAATAACCTAAGCCAAATGCAATCTATTTACTGACTAGTTTGATTTAACCACATGTACTAAAGGAATATCAGAAAAGAAGCATACCCATTTGAGTAATAGATACTATTTATCTCAGTCTCTACTGTTCTTTCAATTGAACTGTATGACAATCCTAAGAAAAGCAGAAAAAGAAAAAATTAAAAGCAAACAACAACAGATGAGTCAATACAAAACAAATAAAATATAGTATTAAACCTAACCATGTAAATTACCATAAAATAGTCTAAACACTTTTATTAAAAGGCAGTCTGTCAGATTAGATATAAAAATGAGACCTCAAAATACTATATAGTGTCTACAGAAAACCTATACAAATTTTAATAAGCTGAAAGTATTATAAAAGGGTACGAAAATATTTTGTACAGTGATCAAAGAAAGGTTGGCTTTATCAACATAGACTTCAGAACAAAAAAATTAGCAGTGATATAACTCTTAAAAATTTAATAATGATAACAGGATAAATTCATCAAGAACCCATTACCACCATAATTGTTTATATACCTAATAATGTCATCAAAATACATTACGTAAATGAATAAAATTAAAAGAGAAAATACAGTTATACTTGGAGACAGCAATATTTCTCCTTTAGTAATTTATAGAACACATAAAAAATATTGATACAAATATTGAAGAGTTAACAACTATCAACAAATTTGACCTAGCTTTTATAACATTCCATGTGACAATAGAATACACATTTTTTTAAGTACACAATATTTACCAAGACAGACTGCATTCTGGCCTATGTAGCAAGTATCACCAAGTTTAAAGAGACCAAAATCATATGAAGTATATTCTCTGACAACTAAAATATACTATAAATTAATCAAGAGAATTTAGAATATATTTTGAAACAAACAAAAATGAAAAACAATGTGTCAAATTTGTAGGATATAACTAAAAATAAAACAGGGCTTAAAAATACAGCATTACATGCTCACATTACAGATGAAGAAAGATCTTAAATCAATAATCTAAAATTCAGCTTTAACAAATAATGAAGAGAATATTAAACCCAACTCTAGGAAAAGAAAGAAAATAACAAGGATCAAAAATTAAATATGAATCAGAAAAACAATAGAGAAAAATCAATACAACCAAAAGCTGATTTTCATAAAGTTCAATAAATTTCTAAACTCCAAATGGATTTTAAAAAAAGATGGTGCATATTACCAAGATTCAGGAATGAAAGAGAAAGTTAATATTCTATGGACAACAAAGTATAATAAAGAAATACTAAAATATTATTTTTTAAAAATTTAATAACTTTTATGAAAGGTTTTCTGAGAAGCTGCAACTAATCTAAGCTGAATTAAAAAGGAATAGGTAATTTGAATGTCCCAATAGCAATTAGATATAATAAATTCATAAATTTAACAGGAAAAAATAAATTTTCTACCTAAAATACTGCAGATTCAAATGATTTCATTGTTAAAAATATTTTCATATCTTTACAAAATATATTACTAATTCTATACATCATCTGTCACAAAATAGTTGAACAGGACAATCATCATGTCATTTTGTTTGTTATATAATAGATTTACATGTTGGAGTACATGTGATAATTTGATACATTTATATAACATGTAAAGATCAAATCAAGGTATTGTGATATCTATCACCTTAAATGTTTATCTTTTCTTTATGTCAGGAACATTCAAATTATTATCTTCTAGCTATTTTGAAATGTGTAATACATTAATTTTATTATAACTATAGTCACCCTATAGTTAGTATACCTTTACTATTGAGTCATTTGAGTTCCTTATAAAAGGGGACATCAAAAAGTTTATGGAAAAATAAAATTAAAAGGTACAAATTGAAGAATATATATATATATTTGTTTCTAAATATAGCTCTCTCAAGTTTAAGACAGTTTTGTAAGTCATGATACCACCTATTTCATCAATCCACAAAGAACAGAGGTTCCTGGAAATTTAACCTTGTCAATGGAGTCTTTTCTACATTATTAACTGAAGAAAAATGTATGCCCTTTAAAGAATTTTTAAGATTAGGAAATAAAAAGAAGTCATAAGGAACCAAATCAGGACTGTAAGATTTATCATTGAAATTCTCACAAAAAATTGCCTTTATTTGATGAGAGGAATGAATAGTAGCATTGTTATGATGGAGAAAGACTCTCTGGTGAAGGTTTCCTGAGCATTTTTCTGCTAAAGCTTTGCCTAACTTTCTCAAAACATAAGCATGCTATCATTCTTTGGCTCTTCAGAAAGTCAGCAAGCAAAATGCCTTAAGCATCCCTAAAAACTATTGTCATGACCCTTGCTCTTGACTGGTTTGCTTTTGCTCAGACTGCATCACTTCCACATCTTGGCAGCCATTGCTTTGATTGTGCTTCATTTTCAGGCCCATACTGGTAAAGCCAACTTTCATCTCCTATTATAATTCTTCAAAAAATCCTTCAGGATCTTGATCCCACTTGTTTAAAATTTCTATTGAGACCTCTGCTATTGTCTACAGCTGATCTAGGTTCAACAGTTTTGGCACCTATTGAGTGAAAAGTTTGCTCAACTCCATTTTTCATTCAGAATGGTGTAAGATGAACAATTAAGTTGTATATGGTGTTGGCTATTGTCCCTACCATGAATCATCAGTCCTTTTTAGTTAGGACACAAATAAGACTAGTTTTTTTCTGCATAAATTGTTGTGAATGGTCTGCCACTGTGGGCTTCAATATCATCTGTTCCCTTCTTAGAATGAGTTATCCTTTGTAAACTAGTGATTTCTTTGGGGCATTGTCCCCTTAAACTTTTTAAAAAATATCAATGATTTCATCATTAGTCCACACAAGGTTTATCATAAATTTGATTTTTGTCCCTGCTTCAATTTTAGCAGAATTCATGCTGCTGTAATAGGGGCTCTTTTCAAACTGATATCTTATCCTTCTTAGTTTCTCAAACTAGATCCTATTCATACATGTTATAACAAGTTACTATAAGCTTATTTTAGTGTAAAATTTTTTGATCTCTGCATAGTTTTTTCATAATATGCATTTTCCATAAACTTTTTGAAGACTTCTTATATATTCTGGTTATTAATGCCTTCTCAGATGGATAGCTTATAAATATTTTCTCTCATTTTTTGGATTGTCTCTTTGTTATTTTCTTTGCTGTATAGACATATTTTAGATTTATGTAATCCCATTTATCTATTTTTGCTTTGGTTGACTGTGCTTTTGAGGTCTTACACACACACAAAATATCTTTGCCCAGACCATCATCTTGTGCATTTTCCCAATGTTTTGTTTTAGTAGGTTCATAGGTTCAGGTCTTAGGTTTAAGTCTTTAATCCATCTTTATTTGATCTTTGTATATGGTGAGAGATAGAAGTCTAGTTTTATTCTTCTGCATATGTTTATCCAGTTTTCCCAGTACCATTTATTGAAGAGAGTGCATTTCATTATTGTAAGCTCTTGGTGCTTTTGCTAAAAATGAGTTGTCTATAGATGTGTGGATTTATATCTGGGTTCCCTATTCTGTTCCAGTAGTCCAATTATCTGTTTTTATGCTGGTATCATGATGATTTGGTTACTACAGCTATGTAGTATATTTTAAAGTCATGTAATGTGGTGTCTCAGCTTTGTTATTTTTGTCAAGACTTGCTTTGGCTATTTAGGACCTTTGTGGTTCAGTATAAATTATAGGAATTTTTTTCTATTTCTGTGAAGATGTCATTGGTATTTTGATAGGGGTTGCTTTGAATCTGTAACTTGCTTTAGCTAGTATTGTCATGTTAACAATATTAATTCTTCCAATCTATGAGTTTGAAATATCTTCCCATTTTTTGTATCCTCTTCAATTTCTTTCCTAAGTGTTTTATAGTCTTTCTTGTATAGTTCTTTCTTTTCTTTGGTTAAATTGATTCCTAGATATTTTACATTCTTTGTAACTATTGTAAATGGAATTGCTATCTTTATTTCTTTTTCAAATTGTTTCATTGTTGCTGCATATAAATACCACTGATTTTTGTATACTGATTTTATGTTCTGCAAGTTTACTGAATTTATAAATTCTATCAGAGTTTTCGTGGAGTTTTTAGGTTTTCCTAAATATAAGATCAGGTCATTTGTAAACAAGGATAATTTGACTTCATTTCCTGTTTGGGTGCTTTTATTTTCTTTCTATTTCCTAATTACCGGACAAGGACTTCCAGAATTATGTTGCATAAAAGTGGTAAAAGTGGACATCCTTAGTTCCAGATCTTAGAGGAAAAGTCTTTAATTATTCCCCATTAAGTGTGATGTTAGCTATGAGTGTGTTGTATATGACCTTCATTATTTTGAGTTATATTCCTTCTATACCAAAGTTGATAAGTATATGTAACTGTTTAAATCTGTTTTGTTCATAATAATTAAAAAACAATATCCATCAAGTCAATTAATAAACAAATTATGGTACATGCATACAATGGAATGCTACTCAGTAATAAAAATAATAAGCTATAAATAAAACAACATGGATAATTCTTAAAAGATTCTTAATTAGGCTATATAATGTAAGGGTCCATTCATATAACACTCTAGAGTATACAAAACTACAGCAACAATAAACACAGTAGTTTTTATGTGCTTGGAGTGAGGGAAAAAGATTGGCTCTACAGATGTTCAAGGAACCATTTTAGGATGGTGAAAATATTTCTTACCTTGATTTTGTTCATAATTATATGACTGTTCACATGTTTTAAAAATCATTGAACAGTACACTTTTAAAAGGATGGAGTTTATTGTACTTCAGTAAATATGACAAAACATATTTTAATAGCATGAAACTACATAATACTTAGAAATAAATTTAGTTAACTATGTGTAAGAACTTAACACTGATAATGACATAATATAGATACACAACAAAGAAAACCTGAAAAATAAGGAACTATGCCATGTTTGTAGATTACAAAACAGTATTATTAAGATGTTAAATCTCTTCAAATTGTCGTATTGATGCAATTTATTCCCTATCGACATCCCTCAGAGATCCCAATTCAATTCAGAAAAGAAAATTATTTTAACCTATGTTGCTGGGACAATGAGTTATCTACATAGAAAAAAATAAACTCTACATAATAAACAAAAATTAATTCAGGACAAATCATAGATCTAAATTAAAATGCTAAAACATTCATGTTTCTAGAATAAAGCACAGAGTATATTTTGTGGCCTCTGAGTTGATGAAGTTATCTTAGGAGGTATTATTGATCATCATTAATTCATTAAAATTAATATCTTACTGGGTAAGGGTTATCCAGAACTCTATGAACTATCTTTGTAATTTTTACATAAAGATAATATTATTCCTAAAAAAAGTTTATTAAAAAATAAGTGAGCACTTAAAATATTTAGTTTTTTTTACTTAATCAAAAGCCATCATTAAAAATGAAAAGGCAAAGCATTGCTTGGGAAAAAATATTTGTAATACATATATCTGGCATAGGACTCATATCCAGAAGATTGAACAACTTTTCAAAATCAACAGCAAAAGAAGAAATGATCCTACAAAAATGCACAAAGGACTGAACTAAATTCCTCCAACAGAATATATATGAATGTCTAAAAGAAAATGGAAATATTTTCAACATCATTAAACATACAGGAAATGAACTAATGATTAGATAAATAATTTGAATAAATGTTGATTGTGGCTCTCAAAGCATTAATATGAAACATTTAAAATTAATTCCCAAAGTTTTAAATCTGTACATCAATCACCAATGTCAAAACAACTTACGTTAAATCAATATATCTCCTATAGTTATTGTTGGATAGTTCATGATCTCTTTGAACATAATATTTTGAATGCCTACATGAACAGCAGAATAAATAATGAACAGTCATGTATCACTTAGCAAAGGGAATATGTTCTGAGAAACACATCTTTAGATGATTTTGTCACTGTGTGAATATCATACAGTATACTCTTACACAAACCTAGATGGTATAGCATGCAGAGGCTATGTGCTACAGTCTATTGCTGCTAGGCTGAAAATTCATGAAGTATGTTACTGCACTGTATAGTGTAAGCAGTTTTATCACAATGGTAAGTATTTGTGCATCTAAGTATGGAAAAATTACAGTAACAATATGTTATTATAATCTTTTGGGACCACCCTAATATATGCAGTCCACACTTGATGAAAATATTATTATGCTGCATAAGACTATATAATCTTTTTCCCCCTCCCTCTCTTTCTTTTTCTCTTTCTCTCTCTCACACATACACATACATAACCCTCAATGTTCATAAGAATATACATTAAAATGTCAATATAGATATCTCTGGGAGGTGGATTAAAATATAAGTATTTTTATTTTATTTTGTATAAGTATTCTATCTCATGAATGTTTTTACAATGATCATGAATTATATAAGAACTATTTTATTACCTATTTAATAAAACCTATATTTGTACAAATATATTCTTTGCTGTGATTTTTAAATTATTACTTTGTGAGAGCAGTAGTTACCATTTAACATCAGACTAAATAAAGGAACTGAGAAGAACATACGTTATGGAATAGATGATTAACAGTGTAAATTAAATAAAAATATGACATTCTCAGCCATATACATAAATTCTAAGTCCTATCTTGCAGCACACCCCTACATATTCTATAAATATTGGTTCTTTAGCACTAATTAAAGATTAATGCTTCTGATGGTTTATTTCAATTCAAGGAAATTATCAATGGCAGGATCAATTCATAAAAATCTTAAATGTTTTTAAGTAAAAATATAATCAAAGGTTAACCTCAATACTTAGTATAAGAAACATGTATTATTATTATTTACCATTAAGTATATCCAAAATTTGATATTAAAATACTCACAAAAATAATAATTTTCTAAGGGTTCACAAAAAAATATTGAATTGGTGGTAGTCACACCACCTTCTTTTCAGTACTTTTACATTTATTCTAAAGCCCTTTTTTAAGATATATATTCTGCATTATGATTTTATCTATTGACAATTCAGATAGAAGTTATAACAGTATCAGGTTTTTTCCTTTACCTTAAGTATTTGGGTTAAAGAACTGATGAAAATTAGATCAATGATGGGCTGAAGAACTGTGAAAAAAATGTATCTCTAAAACTAGTTTTGTCATCATTTTGTGATAGCCATGCTGAAAAGGCTATGTCAGTAGGCAGATAAAAATGAGGCACTTAGGGAAAAGTCAAGTCACACTGTATTAGCCATGGTGGCAGGTTTCCAAATGATCAGTAACAGAATCTGCATATTTAATTCTGGTTTTTAAAAAATAGCAACTTCAAAATTCCTATTACCTGGGATTTGATAGGTTTATATATGAATATTCCAAAGATTAGTTGTCTTAAGCATCTTAGAATAAAACAACTGGCAAATTGGCAAAGTTAATTGATTTTCATTAAACTAACAGTAGTAAAATGCTATTTTTTATTTCAACTGACTGAGTATCCTGATCTACTGCCAAATTTCTAATAATGAAATTAACTTCAAAAATGAACCTGTAGAAGACCTTATTAAAGACATTCACCCAAATCCTCTCCTGGTTTCAGGTGAATTTTAAGCATTGGCATTTAAGTTGACTAGAGAAAATTTTGAACTTTATGGAGGAGTGTATTGTATCTCTATTTCTAGATTCCTTGGAGAATGACAGTTATCTCCCTATGTGATAGTAAAATCAATCTGAGTATGTGCGGACACATGAACCTAAAACTAACAGGTGTAACCTTGATAGTGCAGGTCAATTGGTCCCAAGTTAGTGTCAGAATTCTAGATGCAGTCATATGAAAAATAATGTCGTATATTGGAAAAGCAACAGCTTTCTAGTGTTCAATGACATATTTGGCCAATACTTTGGATACTTGGCTAAAATAGACATATGTCAGAAATGTAGACATTCAATACGAGATGTTTTGCTTGGATTTCGTTAGAAACAATTTTCTTTTAAGATAAAAGGAAAACTCATACATGGTACCTGTTCTACATTACCATTTTTTTATACATTCACAAACTACATATGAGATAAAATATATGGATAATATAGTGGAAATTCTAGCACTTTTTATCATTTGACTAATTATAGAATATATAGTTTTACATATTGAAAACTAAGAATTATTATTATTATGTCTCAAAATAATGATGTAATATATTGTAAGATGCAATGTAGCTTTAATTTTAAAATGTTTTCAGGCCTGATTATAAATTCTTATAGCCCATGTTCACAGCGATGTTTTCAGAAAGTGAAATTGATTATATTAAGATCACATGTACACAAGTGCCCACATTCAAAAAAACATAAGGTAAATAGCATTTGTTTAAAGTTTTATTCATTACCCACACAATCTTTAACCTTTAAAGTTTACCCCTTTTTCTCTTGGTTTTAATAGGCAAAATGTTACCACTTAAAAAAGTGTTTAAGATACTAGACCTTCTTAATCCCTTTGAAATTTTTTCATCTCTACCTGGAAACTCTGTTGGACACTTTTTTAAAAAAGTAGGTCTCATATTTAGGGTTGCTAAATTAAGCAGACAAAAATACAAGGTACCTAATTAAATCTGAACTTCAGATCCACAATTTACGATTTTTTAGTATAACTTTGTCCCCAGTACTGCATGGGGTATCCAGATAAATGCAATTTGAGAAAAAACTTGTTTTAAAAATTATCAGTTGTGGATTTGAAATTCAAATTTAACTGGGTGCTCTCCATTTTATCTGGCTGCCTACTAATATTAGAACATAAATGTTGAGACCATTAGTGCTATCATTTGTGCCTAATGATAAGTATCTAATTTCTTGGGTCTAAGGAAGATCACACTCTGAATTTAGAGGGCTGGACCCTGTGTGTCTAATGGCCTGCAAGAGAAGAGGATTATTATTAGCTGAGCTCCTCTCCAAATATATCTCCTACATTGTATTTTAAATTCATTCTTTGTCCCCAAATTTATACCCATTCTACTATTCTATGTAGCATTTTCCTGGAGAGAAACTAGTCCCTGGAACACAAATTTCCTTTATACTGAGCCAATTCTGCCCATAGGGTGGTTGGTGTACAGGATATCTATGTGGTAGGATGTTCTACAGAATCTAAAGTGCTCACCTGCCCTAAGTTGTGATCTTAATCAGCCTATTAGATGTCTAAAATTAATAGCACTAAAGTTGGATCTCTAATAGTAAATGAGAAAGAAAAATAGAAAATCATCAATAAATAGTATTTTCCAAATCTGGCTACTCATTAGAAATTTGGGGGTTAATTTTTATAATAGATAGTCTGATTTTACTTTTAGAGAATATGATTCAGTATGTTTGAGGTAATAATATTTGGTGTTGTTCTGTTTTGTTTTAATAAGCTTTCCTATGAATGGCACTTGACAATCACTTTATTGCTTAACTTCTTAATGTTAGAGAGAAAAAACATGAGTATGAGAGGGCTACATTAGTATCAGAGCCTGCACTGATTAAGAACAAAATCTGGACGTTCATATTTCTTGAGTTTAAAGGATAACTAGTTCCTGTTCCATGCTCTAGGAAAACAATACAAAGTGAACGTTTTGGTAGGCACTCTTAAACCCAGTATTACACTGTCAGCACCAAGTTATCACATAGTTTCTGTACCAAACTTTAATTAAATTGTTTAACTATCTGCCTAGGTATGTATTAAGCTGGAAGCAACAATCCTTTTGTTTGAATCTGGAGAATCACAAATCGCTAGGGAAATGGCAATTGTCATCAGGGAAATCCTGAAGAAAAAATTGGAGTCAAAGGGCAAGTGGAATAATTCCTGTTACCTATGGTCATCTGCGAGATTGCTCACAGTAGAGATTCTTAGACAATCACTTACATCCTGTTGTGGGTGAAAGCACAGGACATTTCAGAGTAGAGACTAATTAGGTAAAATATTGAACTGTGGATGGAGGGAAGAAGAATAATTTTAGATCAATTAAACCTAGCTTATTCTTTTCTGAGCCTGACAACACTAATTTTTTGACATCATGGACATGGAAATTTAGCAATTACTTTATTACCATCATCTAAAGGATCTTATAATTTTTGGTGTATTCTGATGAGGATGACTGAAATTTATGCATGCTAACCAAGGATACAAATTATTTGATGCCTTTTTTTTCT
Organism: Microcebus murinus; assembly: GCF_040939455.1. Lineage (NCBI taxonomy): Eukaryota > Metazoa > Chordata > Mammalia > Primates > Cheirogaleidae > Microcebus > Microcebus murinus. The sequence continues at coordinate 57,782,182 of NC_134105.1, read as the reverse complement.
TTTTCTTCTGGAGTTTGTGAGATACTAATATAAAATTACAATATTTGTGAGAGAGGATAAAGCAGAAAGAAAGCAAGAAAAAAAAGAGAGCATTATCTATCCATATCCCTGTTTTAGGGCAACTGACTGCTGGAAATATTTTCTATCTAATCTAAGATCATATAAGAATATGTGTGTAATTGCTTCATCATTAACATGGAATAAAGCTATATTTAATAACATCTGAATGACTAAAGAGCAGAGTATACAAAAGATTTACTCAAATTTAAAGATATAGTGTAATAAAATGAATTAGATATATTTCTAAACATGCTTCTGCATATAAAATAACAGTACGGGTATTATAATATAATAGAACACACTGTGTTTTTGTTTTTTGTTTTTTTTTTTAGTACAACTATTGTCTTTTTTTGATCTCTCAAAACAAAAACATTTTGTAAGAGTTAGAATCACTGTCATTTCTGTCAGGTAATTATCCAACTTCTGGTAAAATGGATATTGTTATTTTCCAATTAAGAAATAAAACTAAAATATTTCTGGTTTTGAAAGAAGTTCTTTCTCCTATCACAAGCTAGAAATTATCTCAATATACTTTCTGCAGAATATTTTACAACACAGATCTTAGAATGAAGCAAGCATTCAACTCAGCCCATTTTGGGGTCCTCTACTTTGTGTTAAGCAATTTACTTGATTTTGTGAGAAATAATGGGTCTAATTTGAGTTCCTACTATGTGCCAGGCATTAAACAAGATGGCTGAAAATTAATAAAACTGAGTGTATTCCAGGCTATCTATGTTTGAACTGAATATAACCCTGAGATTTTATCTGCTTCTTAAGAATTTAACAAATTATGTATTCCTTTTGTAACTTAGGCTTCTAAACTTTAAACAGATTTTAATAAATGACACTGCACAGAAGTGTTAAAAAGATTTTGCAAGTGCATATATGTACATGTATAAGAACATATATAAAAATAGAAGAATAGTTGATGTAAATATATAGAATAGACCATTCTACACTTACATAGAAGTATTGTATTTAGCAGACCATATGTCACATAGTAAGGACTTAATACATGTAGCTATTATTAAATAGATAGGGATGCTTATTTCTGATATATGTGCAATGCAGTGATAATAATGACAGGTTTAAAACTTGGCAAAACAATTTGGAGCAGATTGAAACAGTCTGTTTAAAGCTAAACTTTAGGTGAAATGTTAAAAATCTCTAAGACCTTATTCTCCTTTGGCCAAAAAACTTAGATAAATTACCTAAGTAATATAATTATTGTGAAGATTAATGGAATATTTAATGTGAAGTTTCTTAACACACCAGATTTACACATTTTGCTTTGTGCAAAATAAAAGAGAAATTTAAATCTAAGATCAGAAACAACTCGGAGAAAAAAAGATTCCAGATCCCCAATACCAGCCCCTCAACTGAATCCAAACTTCACAGAACAAATACCTTTCTTAAAATAATTTGTTCTGTAAAATTTGGATTCTGTCAAAATGTCACACTCAATGATCCAGAAGGCCACAAGTGGCCCCAAAGCCGCTGGTTCCCAACCCCTGAATGGATTCCTCTGAGAAAAGTATTCATTCACCTTGAGGATAACATAGAAAATAAATAAATAAAAGTAGAATAAATGAAGAAAAAAGAATAAAAGGAAAGAAGGAAGGAAGGGGAAAAAATAAGTTATTATGAAGGTAGGCTTTGGCATCAAATTTTTCCCCTGATTATTGACTTAATTTTAGGGTCTCTACTTTCCTAAATATATATAACATCAATTCAGGAGGCAATTAAGAAAAAAAAAAGAAAAACCCACAAACCCATAGAAATCTTTGTTTATAACTTTTGAGCCAGGGCAATGAATCAGTAAGTAAGTCTTTTTAAATTGTCTAGCACAGAGGACCATACTTCTGGAATAATCAAAGAACCAGTATTATCTTTGATACTCTTTCAAGAGCTTGTGCAGACTAAGGGTTACGTAAGCAGACCGATGCATGATAAGTGTTTAATAAATTTTAATTTAATGAAAGAACTCTGTATCTTTTTCCAGCCCTGGTTTTGGCTTTCCATGGAGTATAAATTTGTCATATCAATTTGTGAATAATTTTTTAAAATTTCAATAAGAAATTGATGTTCCAATCTGTCCTAGGAGATCAGGATGTCAAGGGTTTAACATTTCCCCTATTTTGTATGGGAATTTACATTCTTGATTGATTCTTCCCTCAGTTTACCAGTACATGTACAAACAAAGCTTGCATTGTAATTTATCAAGAGCTACAACCCTACATGACATATTTATTTTTAACAGAGCAATATAATCAATAGTAAATTGTTTCAACATTAGTAATATATGAATTATAGCATTTAGTAATTAATGTTCTGAAAAGGGAGAAGTTTTGGAAAATTTTGCATACTCTATTAACTTAGCATAATGGAGTAGTGGTATTTTTTTAATGGAAAACCTCAAATTAGCAAAAATTTGTTGATAGAATTTATCACTTTCTTTCACCAATCTGAAATTGGCTTGATTTTCTCTAATTAGCTTATTAGCATTTAATTTCAATGGCCAAATATATTTCCTGAATGAGCATTTATCACAGGAGGACACATTGCCTATGGGAAATATGTGATACATATTACTTGAAACAAAATGATTTATATTTATCTTCAAATATTTGTGATTAATCTTTGTAGTAGATTTACATATACCATAGACTAGTGTCAAAAATGGTAAGTCAAGTTCAGACACAATTGTTAATAAAGAGTTAAATATGAAAAACCCACAGCCAATATCATACTGAATGGGGAAAAATTAAAGCATTCCCACTTAGAACTGGAACAAGACAAGGTTGCCCACTATCTCCACTTCTATTCAACATAGTGCTGGAAGTCCTTGCTACAGCAATCAGACAAGAGAGCAGAATTAAGGGCATCCAAATGGGAGCAGAAGAGATCAAACTCTCTCTTTTTGCTGATAACATGATATTATACCTATAAAACCCCAAGGATTCAACAAAGAAACTCCTTGAACTGATAAATGAATTTGGTAAAGTATCAGGATACAAAATCAATACACAGAAATCAGAGGGATTCATATACGCCAACAACAGTACAAGTGACAACCAAATCAAAGACTCAATTCCATTCAAAATAGCAATAAAGAAAATAAAGTACCTAGAAATATATTTGACTAAGGAGGTAAAAGACCTCTACAGGGAGAACTATGAAACACTGAAGGAGGAAATAGCAGAAGATGTAAACAGGTGGAAGAATATACCATGCTCATGGGTCAGCAGAATCAACATTGTTAAAATGTCTATACTACCCAAAGGAACCTACCGAGTCAATGCAATCCCTATTAAAATACCATCATCATTTTCCACAGATATAGAAAAAATAGTTTTATGCTTTGTATGGAACCAGAGAAGACCCTGTATAGCAAAATCAATCCTAGGCAATAAAAACAAAATAGGAGGTATCCATTTACCAGATTTCAAATTATACTACAAGTCTATAGTAATTAAAACAGCTTGAATTGGCACAAGAACAGGGACATTGACCAGTGGAACAGAACAGAGAACCCAGATATAAAACCATCCTCATATAGCCAACTAATCTTCGACAAAGCAGACAAAAACATACACTGGGGAAAAGAATCCTTATTCAATAAATGGTGCTGGGAAAACTTGATAGCCACATGCAAAAGACTGAAACAGTACCCACAACTTTCAACTCTCACAAAAATTAACTCATGCTGGGTAACAGACTTAAACATTAGGTGTGAAACTATTAGAATTCTAGAGGAAAATGTTGGAAATGCTCTTCTAGACACTGGCTTGGGCAAAGAATTTATGAAGAAGACTCCAAAGGCAATCACAGCAGCAACAAAAATAAATAAATGGGACCTGATCAAATTAAAAGGCTTCTGCACAGCCAAAGAAACTGTCAAGAGAGCAAACAGCCCACAGAATGGGAGAAAATTTTCACAAGCTGCAATCTGATAAATGGCTGATAACTAGAATGTATTTAGAACTCAGGAAACTCAGCAAGGAAAAATCAAACAACCCTATCAAAAAGTAGGCAAAGGACATGAACAGAAATTTTTCAAACGAAGACAGAATAAAGGCCAAAAAACATATGAAAAAATGCTCAACGTCTCTAATCATCAGGGAAATGCAAATCAAAACTGCAATAAGATATCACTTATCTCCTGTAAGAATGGCCTTTATCAAAAAGTCCCCAAACAATAAATGTTGGTGTGGATGTGGAGAGTTAGGAACACTCCTACACTGCTGGTGGGACTGCAAACTGGTTCAGCCTCTGTGGAAAGCAATATGGAGATATCTTAAAGTGATATGAGTAGATCTACCATTTGATCCAGCAATTCCACTACTTGGCATCTACCCAAAAGATCAAATGACACTCTACAAATGAGACACCTGCACTCGAATGTTTATAGCAGCACAGTTCACAATCGCAAAGGTGTGGAAAGAACCAAGGTGCCCATCAATACATGAGTGGATTAATAAAATGTGGTGTATGTACACCATGGAGTACTATTCAGCTTTAAGAAACAATGGTTATATAGCACCTCTTGTATTTTCCTGGATAGAGCTGGAACCCATTCTACTAAGTGAAGTATCTCAAGAATGGAAAAACAAGCACCACATGTACTCACCAGCAAATTGGTATTAACGAATCAACACCTAAGTGGACATATAGGAATAACATTTATCGGTGTCAGGCAGGTGGAAGGGGGGAGGAGGAGATGGGTATATACAAACATAATGAGTGAGATACGCAACGTCTGGAGGTGGTCATGCTTGATGCTCTGACTCAAGGGGGGGAAAGGGGATGGGCAATATACATAACTTTAACATTTGTAATCCCCAATATGCTGAAATTAAAAAAAGGAAAAAAAAATAAAAGCAAATTTCTCATTCTTTATTAAAATACTCAAGACAACACTCCAGTTCTAGAAATGCTTGGTAAGTGACCAAAAAAAGTTATGTAATAGTTTCAAAATTGTGTAATATCACTTTATGCATATATTTCATCAAACTCATTTTACTTTAGCTGTAATTACTTTTTCTATGTTTATAAGTTGCAGTAAGAAAACACATGTATTTTTTTTCATGTTTTCTAAAATTATGTACAGTCAATGTTATTTGTCTTTTTAATTGCTGACTGCATTTTTAAATGACTTGTGAACTAAAGTTGTAAAGGCATCTTGAAATGTGCTGTTTCAGTTTTATTCTCTTATATTTTCCCTCAGATCCTGGAAAATAACATCTTGATTGCTGCTGTCCCAAAGCAAAATTTTATATTTTCTATTGCTCTTTTACATGTAGAAAAAGTTATTCTTGATAACTATGGCTTTTGAAAGATGCAAATTGTGACTAATTTGTAGTTTACTAACCTTGATATCACAGTAAGAAAATAATCTCTCTTCTCTCAACTACTTTAGCCACTATGGAAATAAATCATAGCAATCATTTTAACAAATTTTCTGACCTGCCAGAGTTTTGTATAGAATTCTAAATTTGTATAGATCAACTTTTCTTTTTTACTCATACACTCTGAATCAGTCTTTTAATTACTCAAATCTCCTTGCTTCATTCTAGATATATGTGGTTAAAGTATATGTAGTTAAACTTTTACGCTACAATACATATAAATATACAGTTAAATTTATGTACATTTTAAACATGTATTATGCTAATTACAAGATAAGTAAATATGTCCTTAAGTTTCTAACACATTCTTAGACCAAAAATCATATAATTTCAATATAATATGATGCTTAAAAATATAAGTATTGGCAAGTTTAAAGAAAAGCTTCATGGTAAATTATATCTGTAAGTGGATTAATAAAATGTGGTATATGTATACCATGGAATTCTACTCAGCCACAAAAAAACAATGGTGATCTAGCACCTCTTGTATTTTCTTGGATAAAGCTCGAGCTCATTCTACTAAAGCAAAGTATCCCAAGAATGGAAAAACAAGCACCACATATGCTCATCATCAAATTGGTATTAACTGACTTAACTGGCCAACACTTAAGTGCACATACAGTAGTAACATTCATCTGGTGTCAGGCAGGTGGGGGAGGTGGGAGAGGCGATGGGTCTATACACACCTAATGCGTGCAGTGCTGCAGTGCGCACTGTCTGGGGGATGGACACACTTGAAGCTCTGACTCGGGTAGGGCAGGGACAATGTAAGTAATCTAAACATTTGTACCCCCGTAATATGCTGAAATAAATAAAAAAATAAATAAATAAAGCCTTCTTCAAATTGACTGAATGAATAAATAAATATGTAAGAAATATTTAACAATGTAATGTTGGACAAGGTTGCCATGAAGGACGTTGAACATTAAGAATGGCAAAGAGTGTCCATCAACTAACAAATAGATTTTTAAAATATGGTATATACATATAGTGGAATATTTTCAGCCATATTATTATTCAGCCATAAAAGTAATTAAGTGCTGACACATACTATGATATGGATGAACTTAGAAATCATCATGTTAAGTGAAAGAAGCCAAATTCGAAAAGTCACATGTGGTATGACACCATTTATATGAAATATATAAAATAGACAAATCTGGAGACAGAGAGCATATTAGCAGCTGCCAGGACCTGTGGGAATGGTAAATGGGGAATAAGTTATTAATGGGCATGGGGTTTTACTTTGGGGTGGTGAAAAAGGTCTATTATTAGATAAGAGAGATGGTCACACAACATTATGTATGTACTAAAAGGCACATACAATTGTTTGCTTTAAAATGGTTAAAATGGTGAATTACATATCATGCTAATTTTACTTCAGTTAAAAAAAAGAGTCATAGAAGTGTGAAATAGTGTGATATATTTTTACTTTACTATAATGCAGGCAATTGGCATGAAATAATCATATTTCCTGGCATTCAATATATCAAAAATGTTTGTTGAATAAATGAATAAATAAGGTAAAGGATAATCTTGAAGGATATTGCCATTTCCAGCTTCATTAAGGAGCTTGAGCTAAATCTTATAAATGACCATGTGCCAAAGAAAGCCTGTAATCTAGAAAATGGCATTTACAAATTTAATACTTTGGTATATTCACTGTCATTAGAAAAGTCGTTGGATAAGTCTTTGGAAAAGTACAAGTGTGAAGCACCAATCTGGTCAAGAGAAGATGAGGATTTGAACTAGAAGAGAGGCCACCGGGTTGGAGAGGAAAATGAAATTTACATTCTCAGAAATTATCTGTAAGAATCAGTGGCTTTATCAAATATTTTATGCAAACATTGAGTTATAACAGTCACTGTCTTCAAGGATAGTACTGCTAATAAAGAATATTGATTTTGATATTGTAAAATATATTAAAAAGAGTAAAAAATTACTGACACTTGTAGAATTTTACACACGTATATATTTATAGATTTTTATATACTGTTATATTAATATATTGTTAAACACATATGATATTTATCTATATTTAGACATATACCTACTAATATATAGAATAAAATCCGACTAACAGAAATTATCAACTTTCAATTGATGAGAATATTATAGTTTAAGGTGGTAAATTAACTTTTACCAGCTCACTCAATTAGAAAGATAATTAACACCACCATTTATTTCTATTCTTATTTCAGGTTTTCTAATCTTTTTTCCAATGCATTTTCATTTGACTTTTCTGGCAAACATGAATATGAGAATGAGTAAATTTGAAAATATCGGGTTCTCCCTAAGTGAACAGAAGAGGTAAAAGACAGTTAGCAAAATATCATATTAAATCAATTGTGATATTCTGAAAGAATTGATGCACCTCCCAGTGCTAGCAATATACACCTTTTGCACTGTAAAATCAGAGTTACTGCCTGAAAAAAAATATGAAATAACCATTTAAAATTATAAATATAGTATCTGCCTGGGCATCAGCACACAAATGGAAAGCTAAAGAAATCTTATTCAACTTTATTAGATACATTTTTTACTCAAGATGAAGTCTCTATGACCCTCTATACTGTAATTCACATTTGAGACAGCTGCACTTCGCCTTTTTTACAAAACAAACTAGCAGACAACAGTGATAGCAAAATAAGAGATGGTGAATATATCATCTTCCACAAAAGAGAGTCAATTACTCCTGGATTTATATATGAAAAAATATGAAAATGATAACATCTTTCACCACTGCATTTTCCAAACCAGCTAAGAAAAATAATTGCTTGAAAAACGTATTCTGTTTTGATAAACAGAAAGTAAAATTTCCAACCAAGACACTACTTTAACTATTATCAAATGCATTTTCATTTGTAGGACCAGACATAAATTTTATAATAAATACTCATTTAATTCTCTAAAATATATGATAATGTTATAACTAACTTGTAGACAAATATATATGTAATTAATATATAGAAATTTTCAATTGAACATATGAATTATTCTATACAATCTGGTTGTATTTCTATTATTAAAATAAGGTACATGCTTTGATTTTTAATTTATGCAACCTATGCCCATAGTGTTAGACTAAAGAGAACATAGAATCATTGACGGGGGCAACTTTAGAGATTGGTTAACACTCAGTTTTGTACCTACACTCTCATTATAAGTGCTAGAAATCTGTTGAACAATGTTTGTCTAGCTAATCTTTGTATTTCACACATGCGTTCTATATGTTGTTGAATCAATTCATTTATCATTACCAAAATCTACTGAAAGCCCCATTGTCCACTATTTAATCTGCAGTACCATGCTAAAATGTTGATGTTTCGGTAGGTGATAGACACACACATACACACATATACTCACAGAGTCATGTATCACTTAAATGACAGGGATGCATTCTGAGAAATGTGTTTTGCAGACATCATAGAGTATACTAACACAAACCTAGATGGTATAGACTATTACACACCTGAACTATAGGGTATATCCTATTGCTCCTAGGCTACAAACCTGTACAGCATATTACTGTACTGCATACTATAGGCAAGTGTAACACAATGGTAAGTATTTGTGTATCCAAACATATCTAAATACAGAAAAGGTACAGTGAAGATATGCTATTAAAATCTTATCAGAGCACCTTCCACTATGCCATTCATCATCGATCCAAGCATCATTATGCAGCACATGACTCTCTCTCTCTTTCTCTCTCTCTACTTATATATGAATACACACACACTATATGCATATAAACTATATATATGCTATATATATAAATTTTGGGAAATATATACATTCACAGGAAATATATATTGTTTAAAAAAGAAACAAAATGATATGCTATATTTATTATTAATAAATGTAGGAATCAATATTCAGTTAATATGAGTATAGTATTAACAGTTATTAATCATAAGCTAATGTTAAACATATACATAGAATATTATTTGCATATATCCTCAAGCAGTGGCCCACAGTAAAAGGAAGATGTCCCCAGTATGTGCAAAAATGGTAGATTATATTATTTGATCAACATTCTTGTTAAATTCTTGAGGGTAGGTCCCAAATAATATTTAGAAATATTACAAGTAATTATTTTATTGGAAAATGTTTAGTGATACTGAAACAAGAGATCACAAATGTGCTGGGGTCCAATTATGCAAAAATGTGAGACTTTGGGAACATTTTTGTGTAATAATATATCTACTATAATTCTTACTAAATTAGAAATTATCTTAGTTTTTGTACATACCTTTCTGTTGTTATCATTAGGCTGGGTAATGCTGTATTCTTTAGCCATTAATTAAAAATTTAATTTTGAAGTTTCAATATGCTTTTGGATATGAATGGACTGCCCAACATACCGATAGATGTTTCTTCTATTTAAGATAATTAAAAGAACATGATATTCTTCTTCCTATACAAATGAAACCATAAATTTTTGCAGAACTTCCTATTTATGTAAGATTTGCTCTAATGCAATGAAGGTATGGAGAGATATGAGACAGGTAAAACTTAACATTTGAATCAAAAATGCAACCAATAAAATTGAATTTATTCTACTCATGTACCAGAAATTATTCATGCTGAGAAAAGACGCATTTATTCTAACAATAACTGTGTTTTATATCATTTTACTAAGGCTATTCACATTTTAAAATGCCTCTTTTGTATTAAAACAGTTGGGATAATATTAGACAGTTATTAGGTCAACAGCTATACATAGCATAAAAAAGGCAAAACAAGCTGAGAGCTCAGAAAGGACGGAATTCATAACCTTTAATTGAGAAATAGTTAAGTGATTTGGAAAGATCTTTTTAAGAAAGATTAATTACAACCTTAATTCACCATAATTAATGAGAAAAGTTACTTTGCATTATAAATAAAGAGAAGATATTTTCTAGCAAATTTGCTTTTGCATGTATTCTAATAAGGTTGTGGTCTGATATTTTTCAAGAATAGAAACATTAAATGGATTAAAAATATAGAGCTAAGATAGATGAAAATGGTGGAGTAGGGGTAACCTCCTGGCTTTCTGCTTTCAGAGTAAGAAGTGTAGAAAGTGGACAACAAAACGTGAGCGAACTGAGGATCAGCTTCGCAAACCTGTGGAGAAGCAGCGGGGACAAAAAACACTGATGAAAAACAAAGGTGAATCGCACAATCTTCCACAAAGCCTGGAGAGTCGGAAAAATACAATAGGGAGGGAGCACAGATCTGAGACATGGATTGGCCACCTGGCTGAGGCAATGGTTCGGTCTCAAGGGGGGCAATCCTTCCCCTACAGAACTCCACACCCAAGTAGGCAGGGAAGTGCCTGAAGTTGGTGGGAAGTGGTAGCCCAGGCCCATGGGCTGTGTGGAGTAGAGACCGGAGCCGGGAACCTTTTGAACTCACCTGAGCACCATGCCAAGTCAGTTTCCAGCAGGGGAGGGTCCAAACCCAGTGGACATGTCTGGGTCCCACCGGAGTGAGTGCAGAGACAGGCATCTTACTTCAGGAGGCTTCCAGGACCAGGATAGGAGTATGTATATCTTAAAGGAGGCTCTGCCCTTGGAAATCTCTGAGGTTTTGGCTGGTGCTGGGTGGACATGGAGCATGGATTTCTACACCTAAACAGTTGTGACTCACCAAGTTGGGGCAGCAGTTGGAGGCAACCTGCCTCCAATCAGCAGGCAGATTGGAGACAGCCTGCCAAACCCAGCCAGGCTTTCTGCTCTGCAGGCACCTTCCACACTGGCTCTGGGAGGGTGGGCAGCCACCATGCTGTAGCTTGGAAACGCTGAGGATGGTTACTCTGGAAGTGGTCTCAGATCTCCCCCTGTCCTAGTCCGGCTGAACAAGTCAGGCATTTGGAAGAGGGAAATAAGGAGAGAAACTGTCTGCTCTCCCAACACCGCCCCAGGTCTTCCCATTCCGGCAGTTCAGGCTCTGTATTTAAAGGGGTGGAAGGGGGAGAGTGGTTGCCTGCACAGCTGTCTTGCCAGATTGGACTTTTGTGGTCTCCTGCCCCGCCCAGCCACCTGCAGCCTGTTCTCAGAGAGCAGAGCCCGTCTTGGCAAGGTGGAGTTTTGAAGGAGGCTGCTTTTCCAGATATGACCTGGGGAGACATTACCACCCACACTCTCCTACAACTTGGGCCCAGGTGCTTCACACCAAAGGGACTGACTTCATCCTTGGGCAGAATTGAAAAAGAGGCTGTTTAACCTGAAACCCATGTCACAAGAGTGTTACCTCTGCTTCACTTACACTTCCCCAATGGCAGCTGAAAGCTTGTACTAGCAGCTTATCAGGACAGCTTTTCAAGCTGAGACCGGTGTTCACCTCTTTACTGTGGCCTGATAGCCGGTGCCTCGAGCCAAAGGGGAAGCCCCATTCCCAAGAATCACAGAGGGGTGAGGGAATATGCTGTCTGGGCTGAGATCTGCCAGGGTTGACGACTGCCCTTGGTGGCAACCAGACCACTGGGGTTTCATGCGGAAGGGACTGACCCCACCCCTGCAGGGGCTGAGCAGCGAGGCAGGTCACTCACTGGTCCAGGACCCTCAATGGCCTTGGGCAACAGCCATGAGGTTTAGGCTACATAAAAACTAGATAAACCATGCCCTTGGAGGAGCAAAGGAACGAGAGTAACCACTTCCTGGGTTGAGATGCCAGGTAGGCCTAGGAAGTCCCTTTCCCCCAGGCTGGTGGGTTATCTTCCCCTCTTACAGGGCAGACTCTGCCCTTGTGGGAGGCGAAAAACAAGAAAAGACATTTCTCAGCCTGGGACTTGCAGCAGTTTCATCCATGGCCTCCTCACAAGTCCACGAAGACAGACTCAGTCCTGAAGGGCCGGAGAAAGGAGAAAAGTTGCTTTCCCTGTATGACTAGCTTGAATATGTGGGACCTTGGAATTAAACAAAAGGGGGCAGAGTGATATCTACATACAGCTGATTTGTTTTGATCATCTGATAAGTTCAGAACACAGGGGCTTCCCCTTGGCACCCAGATTGTTGCCAACTTATGGGCCTGTGGTTTGGGAAGGAAAATATTGACCAGAGTCCTTAGCATTTGCAGCAACTGACTCCCCCCACCAGAGGCTCCTCTGCAAGAGTGACGAAAGATCTCTGAATAACATTTTAACAGCTCCCTCCTAGCTACAGATCAGTCAACCTCTGAAGTATTCTCTCTTAGGCTCACTGATACCTGTTGCTCCCCTCACCCCTCTTAAAGTAGTAACAGGACTCTAGGAATACTTGGGAGTGGCAGGACATTCCCCAAAGATTGAGATACTTTTATATCCCATTTGGAGGCTTAGAGTGCAATACAAAGTGTTTGGGATACCTGGATAACTGACTCCTCCTTGCAAACCACAAGTAACAAAAGGGAGAGTAAATTCAGAGTCTAACATAGTGCCTCCCACCTCAATCTAGTGGTTGATAGAGAACTTGGACTCACAAGAGTGATCTAACCATGGGTGTCTAAGCAAGGGGCCCAAATTCACTAACCTCTGTAAGCAGAAGGTGAAGACATCAGGTCAAAGATAACCCAACAGGCTCAACATCCTCTAAGACAATGCAGGACCAGAGCACAACTCCCCAGCTCTGCCAAGCATCATTTCTTCGGAACCCCAGAATTTAGTTCATAATCCAGTCCCAGCACCTCCGGTCCTTGACAAAACATCCAGATGAGAAAGAATCAGTGAAAGATCACAGGAAACATGAAGGATCAGAGAGAAAAGTCACCTCCAAAAGAAAATACTCAAGCTCCACTAACTGACACCAACTTACATGACATGATTAAACTGACAGAGGAAGTATTCTGAATATGGATTGTTAGAAAACTCAATGGAAATGAAGAGAAAATAGAATCCCAACATACAGAAACCACAAGAATAATTCAGGAAATGAATCAAAAATTCTCCAAAGAAATTGAAATAATACAGGAAAATCAAACAGAAATTTTAGCACTGAAGGAAACATTCAAGGAACTCCAAAATACAGTGGAAAGCCTCAAGAACATGATGGATCATGCAGAGGAAAGAATCTCAGAGCTTGAAGATTATACCTATGCACTAAATAAATCAGAGGTAGAGTGGGAACAGAGAAACAAGACACAACACCAATGCTTACAAGAAATGTTGGATTATGTAAAACAAAACAAAACTGAATCTCTGATTGATTTGGATCCCAGAAGGGGAAGAGGAACATTCACAAGGGCTGGAAACTTATTTCACAGAATACTGCAGGAAAATATGCCATTCCTGGCCAGAAATCTTGTTATCCAGATACTAAAGGCACACAGAATTACTGGGAGACTCAATGTGAAAAGGCAATCACCTTGCAACATGATTATTAGACTGACCAAAGTAAACGCAAAAGAAGCAATCCACCATGCAGCGAGACAAAAACAACAAATGAACTGCAAACGAAAGCCTATCAGACTAACTGCAGAATTCTCAACTGAAACCTTACAAGCCAGGAATTGGATGCCTATCCTTAATCTTCTAAAACAGAATAAAGCTTAACCTAGAATTCTTTATCCAGCAAAATTAAGTTTCATCTATGAGGGAGAAATAAAGTCCTTCTCAGACAAGCAATCACTGAAGGAATTTGCATAGACCAGACTAGCTTTACAGGAAGTACTCAGACATGCTTTACACACTGAACAGGGCAATAGGCAGTCCTCAAAGTAAAATCTTTAAAGAGTTAAAGACTAGAACTTGAATTGCATGATGGCTCAAGGAGTAAAACAAACAACAGGACTTCACTCCACAATACGAATGGAAATCTTCCTCTAATTTCAACCCTCTCAATAAATGTAAATGGCTTAAACTATCCTATGAAGAGACATAGACTGGCAGAGTGGATAAAGAAAACACATCTAACCCACAAATATGCCTTCCGGCTGAAGGTCAAGAGATGGAAAACTCTCATCCAGGCAAACGGAAATCAAAAGAAAGCAGGGGTAGCTACACTATTTGCAGATAACATAAGCTTTAAAATAGCAAAAGTAAAAAAGGATAAAGATAGCCACTTTATAATGGTGAAAGGGAAGATCCAACAAGAAGATTTAACAATTCTTAATATTTATAAACCAAATGCAAGAGCATCCAATTACATAAAGCAAACCTTGTCTGATCTGAATAGCATGTTAAACAATACTACCATAGTAGCAGGGGACTTCAACACTCCACTGAATGAACTGGATAGATCCTCCAAACAGAAAATAAGCAAAGAAATAATGGACTTAAACAGAGCTCTTAACCAAAAGGTCTGCGAGATCTCTACAGAACATTCCACCCAAATAAATTTGAATCTACATTCTTCTCAGCAGCTCATGGAACCTTCTCCAAAATTGATCACATACTAGGCCGCAAGTCAGATCTCAATAAATTTAGAAAAAAATAAATTATACTATGTGTCTTCTCTGACCATCATGGTATAAAAACACTCACCACTTCACAAAGTCACAGAAACTAAACAATCTATTATTGAATAATTATTGCATCAAGGAGGAAATTCAGAGGGAAATCAAGAGTTTCTTCGAACTAAATGATAACGGAGACACATGTTACCAAAATCTGTGGGATACAGCAAAAGCATACTTCAGAGGAAAACTAATAGCAATAAACATTCACATCTAAAAATCAGAAAGATTAGATATTGACAACCTAATGAATAGACTCAAGAAATTGGAAAAAGAAGAGCAAACCAATTCCAATCCTAGTAGAAGGAAACAAATAACTAAGATCAAAGGAGAACTAAATGAAATGGAGAACAAGAGAATTGTACAGAAGATCAACAAAACCAGAAGCTGGTTTTTTGAAAAGTTAAACAAAATTGATAGCCCTCTTGCTAGATTGACAAGAACTGAAGGAGAAAGGACTCTAATAAACTCAATAAGAAATGAAGAAGGAGAGGTCACAACAGACACCACAGAAATACAAAACATTATGTTTGACTACTATAAAAAACTATATGCCCAAAACCTACATAATAAAGAGGAAATAGACAAATTCCTGGAAACATACAACCTCCCTAAGTTCACCCAGGAGGTAACAGAATTTCTGACCAATCTCTAGCTCAGAAATTGGAGCAGTAATTAATAACCTCCCCAAACGGAAAAGTCCCAGACCAGATGGCTACACTTCAGAGTTTTACCAAACATACAAAAATGAACTCACACTCATACTATAGAAATTATTCCACAACATTGAGAAGGATGATATCCTTCCTAACTCATTCTACAAAGCCAATATCACCTTGATACCAAACCCAGGAAAGGATGCAACAACCACAAAAAAATTACAGATGAATATCCCTCATGAATATAGATGTAAAAATCCTCAACAAAACTTTAACAAATAGAATTCACCACCACATCAAAAAAAAAAAAAAAATTCACCATGACCAAGTGGGCTTTATTCCAGGGATGCAAGGCTGGTTCAACATATGCAAGTCTATAAATGCAATTTGCCTCATAAATAAAAACAAGAACAAAGACCATATGATTCTCTCAATAGATGCAGAAAAAGCATTTGACAAAGTCCAACACACATTTATGATAAAAACTCTTAACAAAATAGGCTTAGGCAGTTCATACCTTACATTTATCAAGTCCACTTATGACAAACCCACGACCAATATCATATTAAATGGAGAAAAATTGAAACCATTCCCACTTTGAACTGGAACTAGACAAGGATGCCCACTATCTGCTCTTCTAGTCAACATAGTGCTCAAAGTCCTAGCTATAGCAATCAGGCAAGAGAGGGGTATTAAGGGCATCCAAGTGGGGCAGATAATATCAAATTCTCACTCTTTCCTGATGATATGATATTATATCTATAAAACTCCATGGATTCATCCAAGAGACTTCTAGATTTGATAAATGATTTCAGTAAAGTCTTAGGATACAAAATCAATATACAGAAATCAGAGGCATTCATATACGCCAATAACAATCAAGCCAAAACTCGAATCAAAAATGCAATACAAGGCCGGGCGTGGTGGCTCACGCCTGTAATCCTAGCACTTTGGGAGGCTGAGGCGGGCGGATTGCTCAAGGTCAGGAGTTCGAAACCAGCCTGAGCGAGACCCCGTCTCTACCAAAAATAGAAATAAATTAATTGACCAACTAAAAATATATATACAAAAAATTAGCCGGGCATGGTGGTGCATGCCTGTAGTCCCAGCTACTCGGGAGGCTGAGGCAGTAGGATCGCTGAGCCCCGGAGATTGAGGTTGCTGTGAGCCAGGCTGATGCCACGGCACTCACTCTAGCCTGGGCAACAAAGTGAGACTCTGTCTCAAAAAAAAAAAAAAAATGCAATACAAAATCAAAAATGCAATTTACTATAGGTCCAAAGAAAATTAAATATCTAGGAATATATTTAATGAAAGATACAAAAGACTTATACAAGGAGAACTACAAAATGTTTAAAAAAGAAATTGTAGAAGATGTAAACAGATGGAAAAATCTACCTTTTTAATAGATTGGCAAAACCAATATCGCTAAAAGGTCAATATTACCTAAAGTGATCTACAGAATAAATGCAATCCCCATCAAAGTATCATCATCATTCTTTACAGATCTAGAAAAAATAATTCTTCACTTTGTATGGGATCAGAAAATACCTCGTATAGCCAAAGCAATCCTAAGTAAAATGAACAAACTGGGAGGCATCAGTCTTTGGGACTTCAAGCTGTACTATGAAGCAATAATAATTAAATCAGCATGGTAATGGCACAAGAACAGAGGCACTGATCTTTGGAACAGGACTGAGATTCCAGAGATGAACCCATCTGCATATGGTAATCTAATTTTTGATAAAGCAGACAAAAATATACATTGGGGAAAAGAATCTCTTTTTAATAAACAGTGCTGGGAAGACTGGATAGCTACATGCAGAAGAATGAATCTGGATCTCTACCTCTCACAAAAATCCACTCAAGATGAATAACAGACTTAAACCTATGGCATGAAACCTTAAGAATCCTAGAAGAAGATGTTTGGAAGACCCTTTCAGACATCAGTCTAAGCAAAGAATTCTTGAAGAAGACCACCAAAGCAATCACTGCAGCAAAATAAACAAATGAGATCTGATCAAATTAAAATGTTTCTGCACAGCCAAGGAAACTATCATTAGAGCAAACAGACAACCTACAGAATGGGAGAAAATATTTGCTCTCTACACTTCTGATAAAGGTCTGATAACAAGAATATATCTAAAACTCAAAAGAATTAACAAGAAAAAAATCAAACAACCCTGTCAAGAAATGGGCAATAGAAATGAACAGAAACTTTTCCAAAGAAGACAGAATAATGACCAGCAAACATATTAAAAAAATGCTCAACATCTCTAATCATTAGGGAAATGTAAATTAAATCCACAATGTGATATTACCTAACCCCATTGAGATTGATTTCTATCAAAAAATCCCAAAACAATAAATGCTGGTGAGGAGGTTGATAGACAAGAACACTTTTACACTGCTGGTGGTACTGGAAATTAGTGCAACCTTTGTGGAAAAGAATTTTGTATACCTCAAAGAGCTAAAAATAGAAATACCATTCCATCCAACAATACCATTATTAGGCATCTACCCCAAAGGGCAAAAGGCATTGTATAATAAAGACATTTGTACCCTAATGTTTATGGCAGCACAATTCACTATTTCAAGGACATGAAAACAACCCAAGTGCTCATCAATTCATGAGTGGATTATTAAAATTTGGTATATGTTTATAAGGGAATATTACTCAATTTTAAGAAACGACAGAGAACTAGCACCAGTTATATCATCCTGGATTGAGTTTGAGCCTATTATCCTAAGTGAGGTGACACAAGATTGGAAGAATGGGCTCCACATGTACTCGCCATCAAATTGGTACTGACTGATTAACTCTATGGTGCTCAAATGGTGGTGGTGGTGCTCAGCAGTAATTTGGGAGCTGGCAGGGTAGACCCACATCTGAGTGATGTGGTGAGCATTGTGGAGGGGAAGGGCATACCTCTAACCCTTGCTAGGGAGAGGCAAAGATATAAAATGCAACCAAAATGTTTGTACTCTCATATTTTCTCCAAATAAAAAAATATATATAGAACTAAGAAAGGTAGATTGCCATCTTTACACTGGGTTCACAATTAAGTTAAACAAGACATTCTGTATTTAGACATCCATGCTTATTAATATTTTTAGATGATGTTGTCAGTTATGAAATAAGAAACAGAAGAATCCCAGAAAATTCCATAATGGCATTTTTAGAAATTGGATTTTCTAGAAAGAGAAATTATGTGTAATGCAAGTATTTTTGACAGAATTTTTTGTGTACACAAATTCAAAAATAAAAAGAAAAGCATAATCTTTCATGGATAACATATATGAAGGGATTAGAAGTGATACATTTAAAATCATCACATGTCATAAATTATGGAGAACAGACTAGGTTTACAATCTTTTGTATTATCAAGAAAAATAAGCTCAAGATGATGTATTTCTTCTCTCGTTTTAGTATGTTAAATCTTCATCATAGTACAAATTGGCTGTATGTGGGAACATAGCTCTATGCCACTCTTAGCAATGTAGGATTATTGCCAGCAACTAGTAAGAAAGGAGAGATAAATAACAAATATAGGATTTATTATGGACAGTTGTTTATTGTTTTTATTGTTTTTTGTATTTTTCTCAATAAGTATTATTTGGTCTTTCAATGTCTGGATTTTGTCCAGATGGTAAGTACTTTATTTTTATTTTTGTCTCTAAGACAATGTGCTCAGAATACCTACAGGTATGTTGCTAGACTTGACCTTTCACACAATATCTACCCCTAAATGCACCCTTGAATTTATAAAATAACAAGATGAAAAGACACAAGTAAAGATAGTGTGTGTGTGTGTATATATATATCTCAAATAATGCAGACACATACACACAAGATTGCTTGCTTTGTGAACAAAGAGGCATCTATTTTAAATAATTGATTTTATTTTAATCTATCCACCCATTATACAGCTGAGTTTACACCAAGGATCAGATTGACAAATTAAACTTACACACGTTAAGCTTGATTAAATAATGTCAAGGCAAAGACTCAGATGAAGACTCGGATGAAGCAGAAAGAGGTCTGTGAGCTAAAGGAGAACTTCCTAAATTTGTGCATGAGATTTGGCCCTCTGAGTTAATATAGACATGGTCTCTATGGGAAGTTCAAGGGATCATTAACATAAGGGGAGAATTTAAATATTGAAATTGTCATTTTGTTGTATAGTCTTTATTACATATCATGGTGATATTTTTTAGGGAACCAGGATTTACAGGTACTGGGTCTCATTTGCTACAGGGAATCTTCATTCAGAAGCATCTTCTTAAAGTCAGAGATAAGGTTACTTTCTCCTACCAAATAATAATGAGTTATTAATTTACCCAGGTGGCTGCCAATCCACACCTGAAGGGAATGAGTAGATTCTAAACCAGTTGCTTTAACTCATTTCCCCCAGTCAGTAGTCTTCCAACCATCCAACAATCAATCCATTCATCAAATTACACAGTTTTCAATGTGTTATTAATGGATTTGTAACATATTCTTTATTATGGAGGTGCATGCTATCAAATATAAATTTTTAATCTAGTATTTTTATCCTTGATCTTTATAAAAAAGTAATTTAAGAGTCTCCTACTCACTAGTGCATCTCCACTAACACAGGGGAATCACATGAAAATCACTTTAATTTATTTGAACAAGGAAAGAGTAAAAGCTTATTTAAATGTATAAAAGCATATAATTAAGATTGAATTTAAGGTCATGGAGATAACATATGGTAGGTGAGAAATGTTATCAGTAATCTAGTGTAACAGCAATCGAACATATTTAGGTGGTATGTGCTACATGGTGGTCCAAAGAAAATAAAATGCTAAAATAATTCATCATAGTCCTTTGTAAAAGGACATAGTCCTATTGTAAAAGTTAAGTCTGTAAGCTAGATCATCTAAGACAAACATAATATAATAAATTAATAAAAATTTGCTGTGAAAAATATTATATGTAATTCTTTTCCACTTATATTTGATAGTTTTAAATGTGTAATACAATCTGCTTTTTTATTTATTATCATTGTTGTCTATGACTCACACTTATACATTTTACAGAATAGGCTAATTATGGTCATAAAGTCTCAGCAATTTTTTTTCTATTTATTTCAGCATATTATGGGTTTATAAATGTTTAGGTTACATATATTGACTTTGCTTCACTAGAGTCAGAGATTCAAGGGTGTCCATCCCCTAGATGGTGCACACTGCACCAATTAGGTGTGAATATACCTATTCACTCCTTCCTCTTCCTACCTGCCTGTTACTCAATGAATGTTACTATTATATGTGCATATAAGTGTTGATCAGTTAATACCAATTTGATGGTGAGTACATGTGGTGCTTGTTTTTCCATTCCTGTGATACTTCACTTAGTAGAATGGGCTCCAGCTCTATCTAGGATAATATAAGAAATTCTAGAGCACCATTGTTTTTGTGGCTGAATAGAGCTCCATTGTATACATACAGAACATTTTATTAATCCACTCATGTATTGATAGACACTTGAGTTGTTTCCACATCTTTGCAATAGTGAATTGTGCTGCTATAAACATTTGAGTGCAGATGTCTTTTTTATAGAATGTCTTTTTTTCCTGTGGGTAGATGACCAGTAATGGGATTGTTAGATCCAATGGTAGTTCTACTTTTAGCTCTTTGAGGTATCTCCATATTACTTTCCATAGAGGTTTTACTAGTTTGCAGTCCCACCAGCAGCGTATGAGTGTTCCTATCTCTCTGCATCCATGCCAACATTTACTGTTTGGGGACTTTTTGATAAAGGCCATTCTCACTGGAGTTAAGAGATATCTCATTGTGGTTTTGATTTGCATTTCCTTGATGATTAGAGATGTTGAGCAATTTTTTTAAGTAATATTGTAAGTAAAAGTTGGAGCCAAGGCTCAAACATTGTGAAATTCCTATGTGTTTTCCCCTGTACCACACTGACACTCATAAAAAATATAGCTATCACATACTGGCTAAAATGTTTCCTATGTCTTCTTATATTGTATATGTCCTCTGTCACTACTGATAATTCATCACACAAATAATATGGACAAGAACAACTATTATAAAAATTTTAAAATTATAATAGAATTACTAGTTTATACTGGTTGTGATTTTGTTCTAGAAAAATCAAGATTTGCTTTAGAAATGTCTACCTTTTTTGGCAACAGCATACCTTACAATTCTAAAGTACTCAAAAGAAGTGACACAGAAAATCATACTTCCCTGTAAATAAAAATCCATTTTCAAAATAAAAAATTCTATTGTTGTTAACATATTTTCCACTATAAGGGTTCATTGATTTTTCAAAAAGTACTTTATGTCAGTTGCAAAGTAAACTATTATAATATATTTAAAGCACATAATTGATAAGTATATAAAAAAATGATCAGTGTCACTAACCATACAGAAAAGGCACTTTAAAACCACAATGAGATATCATTTCACACCTATTAGAATGGCCATTATAAGAAAGACAATCTTAAATGTTTTTTACCATAATAAATTGATAAATATATGAGGTAGTGAGTATATTAATTAGATGATTTAATCATTTCACAATGTATATAGGTATCAAAACATCATATTGTACAACATAAATATATACATTTTTATTTGTCAGTTATACCTTAATAAAGCTGGGAAAACAGATAAATAGGTGATAAAAAATAAATAAAATGTATGTTTTTGAAAGACAAAATTCATATCATTGCTGCATATGTCTTACTGTACCCTGAAGAGATGACATTTAATGAAAGAAACACAGAGTTTAAAAGTAACTTGTAATTTGAATACATTTACTTTTCTTAAACACACTATTATGAGCTTTTGATAGAGAAGCACAAATAGATGTGTCAGTCAGAAAGAAAGTTCTATCAAAAGCTAGCAAAAAGATTCTGAAGAAGTCATCGAGAAGGAATATTTTCCTGAGCTACCTGTGCCAAGTACTGTGCTTGATTGTGGGTATAACAATGAATAAAGAGTAATATCTACCCAAAGAGTTATCTGGTATGTAAAGAAAATACTTGGAGATTGGAAAATTGTTCATATGTGTAAGGTAATTTAAATCATTTCTTAAGCAATGCAAATGTAGTCAAATACACACATATATGCATATGTATATACATACATACACACATATCAACATTGCTAGAAACATCCAGTTTCTCTTTTCATCCAGTTACCATGTTGCCATTTCTAGAAAGGTAGCTTTTAGTGTGATACGTTTGCAATAAACTATGAACAACTTAAGAAATTTTATAGTTCATACTTTAACTTATTCAATGCATTACTTGAGTCTCTTTGCTCATATTCTCAGGCTAAATTAATTACTCCCCTTTCAATTTCCATAGGATTTAGAATGTACTTTATTATTTTATTTTTCATAGCTTCATAATAGGTAATGGCATCTCTTTTTAATAACAAATTAAAAAGAATGACAATGATGGAAAGTATGTAACTAAAGCAGTCAACAAGGTCTTACCTTAATTAATTGCCTTTATTAATTTACTCTGGTTAAGTGTCTTTATTTTAACTTTTCACATCCTGAAATTTATTGTTATCAGTTTCCTCGGGTTAAAGTAAATTTAAACAAATTGACTTATGATGACCCATCTTACAGAAGATTGATGTATAAATTAGATCATCCAATTAATTAATTTATAGTATAAAGATAAATGTCACTATCTGGAATAGAAAATATTCAGGCTAAACCACTTTGGTGAGCACAAAATCATTTGGGACTGATTCTTTCCTTCTGGGTTTTAATACTATAATGACATGAGGTACATTGACTGGTGTGCTGGCTGCAAATAATTGGTTTTCCCTCTCGGATTTTTCAAGCTAAACATTTTTCCCTATATATGTTAGAAGATTCATAGTTGCACTTTATAAACCTCTGTCTGCTTTCCTCCATCTGATTTGAAAGTTCCTATGCTTTAAGGTTCATTTGCATTATTTTATCCAAGTTGTGTTGACTTTATCTTTTAACCCTTAGAATTCTGCACATGACCTTGGTGTTTGGTATATACAACAGAATTAAAACATCTTAAGTGTACATTAGTTGAGTTTTGATGAATGCATATACCTGTACAACCTAAATACCTATAATGACAAGAAACATTCTCGTCATTCCATAAAGTTATTTTGTGTCCTTTCTCAATCAATTTTCTCAATACAAGTGACATTATTATAATTTTTATAACTTAATTTTTTCTGTTCTAGGAATTCAGAAATCATGCAGTATATATTCTTTTGTGTAATGTTTATTTCATTCAGCTTAATATTTCTCTGATCCACCTTGTTGATGGGCATACTAGTATTTAATTCTCATATTTGCAGAGTATTATTCCATTGTATATACATGGCAGTTTGCTGACCTATTTGATAATTATGGACACCCTTAGTGTTTCTAGTTTGGCACTCTTATCAATAAAGCTGTTATGAATATTCCTGTGTTCTTTTTATGAGTATATCTTTTCATTCTTTTGGTAAACTTTAGCTAGGAGTAAAAGTGTCAGGTTTTAGGGTATTTAATTTCATAAGACATAGTAAGGAGACTTCTGGTTTCAGATTCAACAAAAAAAGAAGTTGCCAGGCTTTTTCCAAAGTAGGTTTATAATTTTACAGTCCCACCAAAAATATTCCTATAAAACATCAAAATTTGGTGATTCCATTCTTTTTAATTTAGACATTCTGGTAGGTGTTTACTGTTGTAGCATTGTGGTTTTAATTTTCATTTTCTTGATAATTGCTGAAGTTTATAACTTTTTTATAAGATTATTGGCCTTTAATATATCTTGTGTTTTCTATTTATTTGGGTTGTTTTTTTCACTTATTATTGTGCTGTAAGAAGTCTATATGTCATGGGCATTGTACTTTTTGTTTGATGTATATTTTGAAAATATTCTCTTCTAGTCTGTGTCTTGTACATTAATTTTCTTAGCATTGCTTTTAATAAACAAAAGTTTAATTTCTTATCTAAGTTATTGCTTTTTTCTTTTATTGTTATTGCTTTCTGTGAATATTTCCAAATCACGAGCATGGCATCTTATGCTTTCTTTATCTCCACATCATGAGCATGTTATCTTATGCTTTCTTCTGAAAGCTTTTTGAGTTCAATAGCTAGAATATACATGAGTTTGAGTCTAGTTTTTGTCATGCTTCTTGCTTCTTTGCATATCTAGTAATGATTTTGAACTGTATTTTTTAGAGTAGTTTTAGGTTCACAGTAAAATTGAGCATAAGGTACAAAGAGTTCCTAAATGCCCTCTTGCACTACACATGCATAGCTTCCCCATGTCAGCATCCCCTACCAGAGGGGAAATTTGTAACAACTGATGAACCTACAATGATACTTCATTATCATTCAAAGCCCACAGTTTACACTAGGGTTCACTCTTGGTATACTTTCTATGGGTTTGGATGATTGTATAAAGATATGTATCTACCTTTAATAGTATTATGCAGAGTAGTTTCACTACTCTAAACATCCTCTCTGCTCCACAAATTCCTTCCTTCCTGCTCCTTAAGTCCTGGCAACCGCCTATCTTTTATTGTCTCCATAGTTTTGCCTTTTACAAAATGTAATATAGTTGGAATCATGCAGTATGTAGCCTTTTCAGTTTGCTTTTTTTTTTCACTTAGTAATATGTACTTAAGATTCTTCTATGTCTTTTCATGGTTTGATAGTTCTTTTCTTTAACATTGAATAATATTCCATTCTCTGGAAGTACCACTGTTTATTTGTTCAGTCACCTACTGATGGACATCTTGGTTGCTTTCAAGTTTTGACAATTATCAATAAAGCAGCTGTAAACATCTCTGTGCACGTGTTTGTGTGGACATAAATTTTCAACTCCTTTAAGTAAATTCCAAGAAGAATGATTTCTGGATCATATGTAGGAGTATGTTTAGTTTTATAAGAAAGTGCCAAACAGGCATTTCTGAATTACCACCAGCAGTACATGAGAGCACCTTTTGTACCAAATCCTCACCAATATGTGGTGTTCTAAGTGTTCTGGATTTGGGCCCTTCTAATAGGTATAGGTGGTATCTTGTTGTGGTTTAATCTGCATTTCCCTGATGGCATAAGATGTGGAACATCTGTTCATATGCTTATTTTTCATTTGCATATCTTCTTTGGTAAAATATCTGTTAAGATTTGGCCCATTTTTTAATCAAGTTTTTTTTTTTTTTTATTGGTGGGTTTTAGAGTTCTTGTGTACTTTGGATAATGGTTATTTGCCAAAAGCATCTTTTTGTGAATAATTTCTTCCAGTCTGTTCTTTGTCTTTTTATTCTGTTGACAGTGTCTTTTACAGAGCAGAAATTTTTAATTTTAATGAATTCCAACTATCTAGTAATTTTTAAATTTATTTGACATAAATATAAATTTATTTATAAATTTATTTATATATATATGTCAAATTTATTTGACATTTCATATAAAAGACATGGAAACTAAAGATGTTTTCCACTGGAGTGAGTTCTCCCTTTTCTGTATCAGAATACTGAGGTTTATATCATCTCAATTCATTCAGGGATTGAGCTAAGGCTTAATTGCAGCTTACTTCCACCTCTGATTTATTTCTCTTTCTTGACTTTGTTGTTTCTGAGTTTGTGATTGAAAGCCTGGCAGGTTTCTAACTTTTCAGCTCTAAAATACTGTTCTACAGAAGGTTGGAGCCAAGCTCTTTATCTTCTTGGTCCATATAACTGTAAATTGTGGGTAATATCCTGAGGACCCCTGTGTTTTCTTTTGTAATGGGCTCTTTCTAGCAAATATTTATCTCTAAGCACCTCGGGCACAGAAAACTTTACTTTTAGCTTTTGTCTTCACATCTGTCCACTACTTACACTACACCAGAAATATTATGGGTAAAATGGTTTTACACTTGGGACTCTACTTGTTATCAATCAGTCATGCCAGAGTCACAGATCTGCTCATTCTCTGCTGCTTTCTTTTTTCCTCTGTAGAATCTCATTGGTGGGGCCTGGCACAATCCTTTTACCATCACCACCTTTGTAAGAAACTAGGTAACTTTTTTGCATAATTTTCCTCACTAGAAGCATTCTTTTTTTACCGGGATTTTGGTTTCTCTAGTTTTCATTGCTTCTGAAGCTTTGCAGTGCTTTTGAAATACAATATTTGGAAGTTTTCCTTGCTATTGATATGTAGGATTATTCTGCTTCCATAATTTATTGCAGTTTACTCAGATGTAGAACTGAATGGCATTACTTGAAAGTTCATTTTCTTATTATTTTTTTCTGGTATACTTGGTAATTTTATTGCATGTTAAACATTTTATATTAAAAAAAGTTAAGGTCACTAATGATATTATCTTCAAGAAGAAATTTACTTTTTACAAATAATTAGAACAAGGGCAAATTAGTTCTCTTTTGAGAGCAGATTTATTCCAAATTTATACTTACTCCAAGAGAATAGCTTTTTAAGAAATCTGAATGAGAACTTGGTTTTCTCTTCAGCTGCTCCTGAACTCTGATTTTTTATATTGCTTCTGTAAATTCATTCTAGCTTCTCAGTCTTTACTCACCATTTACCTCAGAATTTCTCAGCCTGACAGCTACTTCTTACAAATTAGCAAGTGTCACCAGGGCTAAAACAACAATGAATGTTTGACTTACTTCTTTGAGTTTATCTTTCTCTGGTAACTTTGTCCCTTAAATCTCTGTTGCCTTGATAGCTCTTGAAAACCTTCCTCCATTTTTTTTTTTTTTTTATAATTTTACATTCTGTCCTTCTTTTCTTATTGTCCTCAGTTAAAGAATGCATCAACTCTGTTGCAGCCAAAAGTGGAAGCACATCCCTGACTTTTTGCAGTATAAGCACTCTTTCCAGGCCAATACTTGCATCTTAATGGAGTGTGTTAAGATACTGAGTAAATTTATCTGGGCCTCTTACATCTGGGTGATAATATGCTTCTATCATGTTGGAAAAGTCAAATGGCTTCATAGATGATTTTACCAGTAACCAAGTTTCATACTTTCTTCATACTCAATTACTCTTTGTACTTATCAATCCACAGCTATGACCTCATCATAAATCTTATCACATGGAATTTTAATACTTTCAAAATCTTAAAATCCAGCAACCAACCTTCTGCCTTAAATATGCAACTTGTTCACATCCTCAATGCTGCTACCTCTGCTTAAGAATTTCAAAGAGTTTCTTAATTCTTTTTAATGAATTCCTTTATTCCTTATAAGTATCAGTTTTTTTACAAATTCAGTTTCTATAATGATAATCTTGTACAGTGTGGTTATTAATTTTAAGAAAAATGACTCCACAGTAATTCTGATGTGCTAACATGAATAAATTCCATAAAATTCTCTCTCCGCTCAAGAATATAGATTATTTTCTAAGAAAACCTCACCATAATGCTGATTGTGATTAGACATTTGCCATATTTAACATTTCTAGCTTCACAAAGTTTTTGTTTACATTTTAAAAATTTTATAATCATTATTATTATTATTATTTGAGACAGAGTCTCACTCTGTTCCCCAGACTAGAGTGCCATGGAACCAGCCTATCTCACAGCAATCTCAAACTCCTGGGCTCAAGTGATACTACTGTCTCAGCCTCCCAAGTAGCTGGGACTACAGGCATGCACCACCATGCCCAGCTACTTTTTTCTCTATATTTTCAGTTGTCCAGCTAATTTCTTTCTTTTTTTTTTTTTTTAGTAGAGTCGGGGTCTGCTCTTGATCAGACTGGTCTCAAACTCCTGAGCTCAAAAGATCCACTTGCCTCAGCCTCCCAGAGTGCTATGATTACAGGCATGAGCCACCATGCCCATCCTAAAAATTTTATTATTGATATATAATAGTTGTACATATCTTTGGGGTACATATGATGATATTTTGATACATGCAAAGGATATGTAATGATCAAATCAGAGTAACTGAGATGTACATCACCTTGAACATTTATATTTTCTTTGTATTGGGAACATTCCAATTCTTCTAGCTTTTTTGAAATATATCATAAATTATTATTAAATAGTATCTCTTACTGTACTCTTAAATACTAGAATGTATTCCTTCTATCTAACTGTATTTTTGTACCCATTAACAAATGCTTAACCACACACACTAATCACCAGGGAAATACAAATCAAAACCATAATGATATATCATCTCACCCCAGTTAACAGCATGGAGGTTCTTCAAAAAATTAAAAACAGAACTACCATATGATCCAGCAATCTCACCACTAGGTATGTATCAAAAAAAAAAAGAAAAATCAGTATATCAAAGAGATATCTGCATTCCCATGTTTATTTCCGCACTATCCACGCAGCCGAGATATGGAATCAAATTAAGTGAACATCAACAAATGAATGGATGAAGATATGTGGTATATATACATAATGCAGTATTATTCAGACATAAAGAAATATGAAATCCTATTATTTACAACAACATGGATGGAACTGGAGGTCACTATGTTAGGTGAAATAACCCAGGCACAGAAAGATGAATATTGCCTGTTCTCACTCAAATGTGAGAGCCAAAAAAGTGAATCTTGTAGAAGTAGAAAGTAGAATGGTGGTTGCCAGAGGCTAGGAAAGATGGAGGGAAGGAGGGATCAAGAGAAGTATGTTTGCATTTTAAATAAAGCTACCTGAATGCCACATGTTGGTTTAAATTCCAATAGTGTAATGATTGTGAATGATTGGAGAGGTGTGGCAGGGAGTGGGAGAAACAGTTGAGACTATGATTGACCTATGAAATATAAATAGAATCAAGCACCACAAAAAATAGAAACAGGTAATATTGAGAAGGTTGGTCAGCTTTTAAACAATAACGTTTAAACTGCTTATAGGGGATAGTAAGTTGGCAAGAAAGGATAAAAAGAAACTTGTAGATATTCTGAAATATTAAAATATGATGTTGGAATCTTCAAAGAAAGTCAAAGAGTTGTATCCTTGGAGTGAACTCATGGCATTATGGCATATTAAGTTTAACTATCTTCATGTCAATGTTTTAAGGAGTCCATAACATTCTTGAGATAGCAAATCCTATACTGTTTATTTTTTTTTAATTTTTTTTTAATTATATTTTATTTTGGCATATTATGGGGGTACAGATTTTAAGGTTTCAATAAATGCCCATTTCCCCCCTCCCCCCAAAAGTCTGAGTCTCCATCATGACCATCCCCCAGATGGTGCACATCTCACTCACTATGTATGTATATACCCGCCCCCCTCCCACCTGCCCAATACCCTATTACTGTAGCACCTATGTGTCCACTTAGGTGCTACTCAGTTAATACCAGTTTGCTGGAGAATATATCTGGTGCTTGTTTTTCCATTCTTGGGATACTTCACTTAGTAGTATGGGTTCCAGCTCTAACCAGGAAAATATAAGGTGTGCTATATCACCATTGTTTCTTAGAGCTGAATAGTACTCCATGGTGTACATATACCACATTTTATTAATCCATTCTTTGATTGATGGGCACTTGGGCTGTTTCCACAGCCTTGCAATTATGAATTGTGCTGCTATAAACATTCGAGTGCAGGTGTCTTTTTTGTAGAGTGTCACTGGATCATTTGGGTAGATGCCCAGCAATGGGATTGCTGGATCAAATGGTAGATTCACTTGTATCGCTTTAAGGTATCTCCATATTGCTTTCCACAGAGGTTGAACTAGTTTGCAGTCCCACCAGCAGTGTAGGAGTGTTCCTCTCTCTCCGCAACCACGCCAGCATTTATTGTTTGGAGATTTTTTGATAAAGGCCATTCTCACTGGGGTTAAGTGATATCTCATTGTGGTTTTGATTTGCATTTCCCTGATGATTAGAGATGTTGAGCATTTCTTCATATGTTTGTTGGCCATTCTTCTGTCTTCTTTAGAAAAATTTCTGTTCAAGTCCTTTGCCCACTTTTTAATGGGGTTATTTGATTTTTTCTTCCTAATTTTCGTGAGTTCTAAGTATATTCTAGTTATCAGTCCCTTATCGGATGCATAGGATGCAAAAATTTTCTCCCATTCTGTAGGTTGTCTGTTTACTTTCATGACTATCTCTTTGGCTGTGCAGAAGCTTTGTAGTTTGATCATGTCCCATTTATTTATTTTTGTTGCTGCTGTGATTGCCTTTGGGGACTTCTTCATAAACTCTTTGCCCAGGCCGATGTCTAGGAGAGTGTTTCCAACTTTTTCCTCTAGAGTTCTAATAGGTTCATATCTTAGGTTTAAGTCTGTTATCCAGCGTGAGTTGGTTTTTGTGAGAGGTGAAAGGTGTGGGTCCTGTTTTAGCCTTCTACAGGTGGCTATCCAGTTTTCCCAGCACCATTTATTGAAGAGGGATTCTTTTCCCCAGCGTATGTTTTTGTCTGCTTTCTCAAAGATTAGATGGCTATATGAGGATGGTTTTATATCAGGATTCTCACATCTGTTCCACTGGTCAATATTCCTGTTTTTGTGCCAATACCATATTGTTTTAATTACTACAGCTTTGTAGTATAGTTTGATATCTGGCATATTAATGCCTCCCATTTTGTTTTTGTTGCCTAGAATTGCTCTTGATATTCGGGGTCTTCTTTGGTTCCATACGAAGCGTAAAATTATTTTTTCTATATCTGTGAAGAATGCTGATGGGATTTTAATAGGTATTGCGTTGAATCTGTAGATCAGTTTGGGTAGTATAGACATTTTGATGATATTGAGTCTGCCGATCCACGAGCATGGTATGGATTTCCATCTGTTTACATCCTCTGCTATTTCCTTCCTCAGTGTTTCATAGTTCTCCCTGTAGAGGTCTTTTACCTCTTTGGTTAAATATATTCCTAGGTACTTTAATTTCTTTGTTGCTATTGTGAAGGGAATTGAGTCTTTGATTTGGTTCTCAATTAGATTGTTGTTGGCGTATATGAATGCCTCTGATTTCTGTTTATTTTTCTGTTTCTGAATCCAACAAAATGCTCCAATTCTATGCAGCACTTAACACAATTTATTGTACTAAACTAAAAATGAATTCAACTATATTTAAATGATACAGCTTACAACTTCATTTTCAAGCTGAGGTTCACTAAGAATACATGATTTGTGTTGTGTCATTACAAATAAATGAGTTAGGTAAATATGTAAATGAAAAGAACATTTGAATAAAATGTATATAATTGCTTCACATTGCACAAGTTAAGTATATAAATTATGTTTTCACATTGAAAAACTGTGCACATATCTTTCTGTGCTAAGGAAAAAAAAATAATGCGTATAGGGAGATATATGTGTATCAACCTCCTCCAGCAAAGGAATATTATATATCTAGTAAGCAGGTGTGAAGAGTAATGTAACATGCATTTGTGGATCAAGCTTGGTTTGGGGCTATAGAACGTATGATGTGAGTAATAATGGAAAGGTTTTGAGTTGTCTTTATTGTATAGAAAAACAATTTATTATTTTGATGTAAATATAAAGCTTCCTCATTGGAAACAGAAATTCAAAAATTTGGGATAAGATTCTCTTCATATAATTTATTAGCTGTATAGCATCAGGAACATTTAATCTTATAGTATCTTGATCTATGGTATATAAAAAGGGAGCTTTATGCAAATATTTTTTTCAAAAAACAAAATTTCTTCATTTTTTTGTTCAATTTAAGCAAAGGAAATGAAACAAAAGAAAGATTAAGGAAAGGACTAACTATCTCATGTGACTAAAAAGTGTTGAATTCATCTCATTGTGACATAATCTTAATAATTTTATTATTTGAAGATAGATCTACTCCTAAAAAAAATATATTTATAGTTTCCTTTTATCCACGAAGGATGAATTCAAAGATCCCAAGTAAATGCCTGAAACTGCTGATAGTACTGAATTCTCTATATAAAATGTTTTTTCCTGTACATAAATACTTATGATGGAGTTTAATTTATAAATTAGACACAATAAGAGATTAACAACAACTAAAAGTAAATCAGAACATTATAGTAATATACCGTAATTAAAGCTATGTGAATGTGGCTGGTCTCTCTCTCTCTCTCTTTCAAGAAATATCTTCTTATTTTGGATTTACCTATTTGTGGACTGTGATTGACTATGGGTAACTAAAAACATGGAAAGCAAAACTGCGGATCAGGAGGGACTATTGTACTACAAAATGGAGTGTCAACATTGTGGTATGCTCATAAAGTGGTATGCTCGTAAATTGTAACAACCTGTTTTCTGGAGGGGTGGGAGGTAGAAGGAGTTTAATAGCACTCGCCATGTTCTATGGTGTAAATCCTTCCACCATGGGCAATTTCTAGCTACCAATGTGATGTCAACTAGATCATAAGAGTTCTGGAAATTTAACAAATGGCTCTCATGAAGTATCATGAGCTGGCTGTAGCATACCACTGCTATATATATATATATTATGTTGAAATATCTGAGACTTTGTACTGTATTATTTGAACTCTATCCCATTCCCTTTTTCAGTCCTTTTGACAGATATCTTAGACCTCCATTTATTTGTGTAGTTTATTATTTAACAATTATTTGATAATATAGATTTCCCCAAGGATTACCAACGTGTTAGGGAAAAAAATTCCCTTATGGAAAAAAATTGAGGTCTTCTGTTCTAAGAGTATTATCATCAAAAGCCAGCTTTGGTTGAGAAATGGGGTTGGTAGCCTTTCCTTAAAATTAATAATGTAGTTAAATCTTCTAGTCAGAGGCACAATCTTCTGGCATAATCTTTAAAATAAAACCAAAATAAAACAAAAAAGTGCACCAACAGTTGTTTTCTTAAGTTTAGTATCTCATGGCTGAAAACAATAAAAATGGAGTAGGACAGGATACTTAATTAAAACTGCTTATATTATACAAGAAAAGTTTCTACCTCATCATTTTACCAAAATGAAGAAAATTTGGAAACATTAAAAAATTCAGGAATGCCTATCTTGTCCAGTTTCTCTGTTGCTAGTTGAGGCTTCCAGGAACATGCCACGAGTAGCTTTTGCTTTCTGCCGTAATATTTGCTTTGATATTGCAACTTCCTAATTTGAATGTACAAAGCTGCTAAAACAGAAGGCAGATCTCAAAGGGCTAGCTTGAGGGTGCCTGAGAATTGATAACAGAAGGAGTTCAATTTTGCAGGTTGATTTTGTATCTTGGCACAAAGATACTGTTTGTTCCTCTGGCCCTTTACTAGCTTGTATTTTTAATGTTTAATATTACTTTTTTTTAAAGTAGCACATTGGGGCAAACCATGAAGCAGGCCTTCTGTTCTCTAATAATGAAAACCTTTTTCCAAGAGATTGAAGTTTCCAAAGTAACTCAGAAGACTGACCAAAAAGCCAGGCAGCTCTGTGGACTTGGGCAAATGATCTTGCCTCATGTCTCTCTCACAGTTAACAATGAATTTATAGTCAGCATGCTGTTTCCTAAAGGAGGGTCTTATTGTTTTTTCTTAATTTTTATAATTTGTTAAGATGGCATGACTGAATAGGATAATTTTATCCTATCCTAAAATTATTTCCTAATCAATCAGAAATAAGTATGCACTACAGACATGCAGATATAAACTAATTTCAATGTATAAGCATTATGAATTTTATTCTACAAATTCAATTGAGTAATGAATATTCATATGTGTGTTCTTTAGTGCAAATTTTATCTGACTTTGAATCCTACTAGGCTTTTATGAGAGAAACTTCTGAAAAATTGAGTCAGTCTCATTAGCTGAAAATTGGAGCAAATTTGTTAATTGCTAAAATGAGTATAACCGGACTTCACACTGATCAAACCAGAAGTGATTCCTTGAAGTCTGATGGTAATATTGGTTTTTGCTTCACATAACACAAGAAAAACTTTATCAAATCAGAGTACTTCAGTGACTAGAGTCTACTTATCCTATGCTTACTGCAGAATTATCTATCCCCTATAAAGTCATTCCTTTTCTTTGGTTTAAGACTTCGAGAAGTACTAAGGTATTCTCTTTTTATACCTCCCACCTTGCTATTCTCTCTCTCTCTCTCTCTCTCCCCCCCACACTCTCTTTTCTTTATCTTCCATTTTGCAGTCTTCAGATATACTTCGTCTTTGCCCTCAATGCCTTTGCATAATTTCTATCATTAGCTGAAGCGTTGAAAAGCATATGCTAGGAAATGAAATAGCTTACAAGTGTCAACTAAAGAAAAAAATCAGGCTTTTGAAGAATTAAAGTTAGTTTTGTTCAGAAGTCTTATTGAGGGAGAGTATCTCAAAGAGTTTGTTAGATGGCTCCAAAGCAGTGTTTCAGCCCACAGTTTATGTATCAGGTGGCAGAGGTTCTGCATGTGCTCTTATAGTATCTTATCAAAAGCAAAAGCAAAATCTTATCAAAGTTTGGGTAAGAGAGTGCATCTGGTTATAGATTACAGAAGCATAATCATTAATCCTGTCAGACATTATTTTATGTACAGAAAAAGGCAAGAGATAGGATAAGTGAACTTATTTTTTCTGAACATGCAGTGATTCAGACAAGAGACATAGGAACCTAAACTCTATTCTGCTTATCGTCCTCAAGGCATTCTTCCAGAGGTCTGTGCTCAGTCACTGAATTAGGGGTTTGTGAAGTTATGGTGACAAACAGAGTGAGTAAACATGGCTTCTTCACAGCAATGGCTGACCAGAAGCACATGTTTGCTACTTTGTCTCACACAGCAATTTCTGCTTTTGGTTTCTAACAAAATTAATCTTAAGACAAAAGGGTAAGAAAGAGTCCAGAAAGGTAAAAAAAGAAACTAGAAATATTTGTGGATGATACACTGGAATACAGAGGTGTATAAGTGAGTTGATGGGTATACAGTTATTAAAAGAGCATTATAGTGTGTCATTAAAGTATCACAATCTACTTTTCATTCATTATCTATTGTAGTTTAGGACCTGAACTATGGGAGGAGAGGTGGATATTTAAGTAATTCCAATGGAGTGTAATGGATGTTATGAAAAGGAAACTTGAATGAAATGGGGGAATGCTTCATGAACTTCCCAGAGTAAATGATGTTTACATAATAAAACATAAAGCATAGAGTTAGCTAAGCACAAAAATTGAAGAGCACTACAAAGTACCAGGAGTGGCTTAAAGTGAATCAAATTCCTTAGATGGGTAGTTCTCAAACTTTTTGATCTCAGGACTCCTTTACAGTTTAAAAATGGAGGGAATGGGTTTATATATATATATATATATATATATATATATATATATATATACACATTATAAGTGCAATGTGCATTGTCGGGGGGATGGACACACTTGAAGCTCTGACTGGAGGAGGAGGGAAGCAATAGCAATGTATGTAACCTTACCATTTGCACTCCATATTATGCTGAAATTAAAAAAAAAAAGAGGAAAAAAAATCAAGGGAACAACTAAAGGAAATAAATAAATAAAAATGATTGAGAATCACAAGAGTGTCCTCAAACTTGTTCCTGTGAGTTATATCTATCAATATTTATATATTAACCATTAGAACTAACAAATCTCTTAAATAATTAAACTTGTTTAAAAATATTCATAATAATAAAATCTCATTACACAATAACATATTTTTATGAAGAAGTAACTATGTTTTACAAAATAATAATAAAAAAAAAACAGTGGTAAGAGTGGCATTCTATTACAAGTTTCCAATCTCTTCAATGTCTGGCTTCACAGAAGACAGCTGGATTCCCAAATATGCTTCTATATTTAATCTTTTGCAATATCATACATTATGTAGACTTCCAATATTTCCATGCTTATGAGAGAGTGAGATTTTAGAAGACAAATACAATATTCATGTTGCTGTGGAAAATTTTTTTGACCTTAGGAATCCTCAAAAAACAGATAATGGAAGCTCAGGGACCTCAGTGCCATGATCTGAAATCCACTGACTTGAGGGAGGAAAAAAACAAAACAAAACAAAACAGTGGTAGTAAATATAAAGAGGTTGTTAGCTTGCTTTGGTTGCTCTACGTATGACAACAAATTAAAGACTCGTGGCTATCACATCCCTTTTTTTTATTATGAAAAGAAGCAGCCTCCCAAAGAAACACATTCATCCTCACAAGACTTCACACTTCCCTCCACATAGCTTTTATAGTCAAGTCTTCTCCCTTGAAATAAATTCATGTCTATTACAAGTAGAAGGATTTAAATGCCTCCACACTTATTAAACAGCGTTATATCACTGACACCATTCATTTCTTTGAGCTTGACTGGATTTCCAATCTCGACAGAAAGCCATCATAGAGCATTCACAATCAGTATTGTTACCTAAACTGTGACAGAAAAATTTAAGCATAGTTTCGTAGGAACACTTAAAGAAAAGTGTGAGGATTTGATGGGAAGATTAAATGGCTTCCACTGAGATTTGAATAGGTGGTTTTACTAAAAATAATTATTCACAGTGAAATTGTAAAAGATGTTATAGTACTTATCTTTAAAAGTGTGGAATGAATACAAAAGGTGTCAGCCTGGTATATCCAGTTTGGAATTTAAAGCAGATGCTACAAAAATTCTGGAGAAACTGCAAACCTATTAAAAATAACACAGGCCATCAAGACCAGTCTAATACCAATAGTTGGAAAAAGGACATCATTTAATGTAGATGTGTTTATTCTAGTAATTTTATTAATAATAAGGAAATAAAATAAATTAATCCTAAAATAGATAAAAGTGTTTCATCTAGAACAGTGTCAATTCTGAAACAGAAATCAGAATTCAGAAATAATCAGAAGTAACTGATAAATAATTTTTCATCCCAATCATTTCTGAAAGTAATAGTCCCAAAGCAACTTCTTTGAGTGATTGTCATTCATGTCTTCATTCAACACATGCTGATTCTTATTTTATATCAGTTATTGTTTAAGTGAGAGATATAATGATCTCCAGTGCATCCTCAGGACCAAGTAAAGACATGCAGTAGGTAATTAATAAATATTTTTAATGACTAGGGAATAAAAAAATATGACATAGTTTATCCTCTAGAATAGTTCATATCTAGAAGAAGAAATTAAGATATATATACATTTGCATAAATTATATAAATAGATTGCATAAAAGCATAAAAAACAGAATAAGAAATTCTGTCTTGGAGGAAGGTAGTACAGAAAGATTTCAGAGATAAAGTGATAAATGGAAAAACATACCTTGAAAGAGACTTGATGAAAATTATTTTTCCACTTGGACAAGAGGATGCCATATCAAAGTCAACAGAACCAAAGTCCTACAAAACATATGGCATATAAATGAAATTATGACTTTTTAGTGTGACTCATTTACATGATATAGAAATATTGGTGAAGCTGGAAATGTTGGGGGGAAAAAACTGTTATTACCAGTATAAATTCTATCATAAAGTTTGAATGAAATTTGTTAGGTAATGGTAATCCACTAAAGCTTTTAAGCAAGGAAGTGACAAAAGTAGTTGTATGTGCTAGAAAGATGACTCAGATAATTAAGGAACATGAATGGCATTTGAGATAAAAGGTAGTTTTAGTAGGAATTGATTAGTTTATTTTGGTCCTTAAAACATGAAACCACTTTGAGTAAAATTTAAAGGAAAGTCAGAGAGACATTCACTCTCTCCACATTCTGATATCAAGTATGAGAGTACATGTCCAAGTTTTAAATAATCATATGTTCCTACTGGAGTAAGTAGGAGCTAAATGTTCACAATAGACATTAAGTACTCTTAGTGTTTAGTGGTGACAGTGGCCTTTGACAGGAATGGCTGTGGATTCAGCAGTAGCATTTTAGAATATGTCTGTGGGATGAATTTGTTTATTATTTCTATGGCTTAGCTTTCCTTGATTCCTGGCCATTTGCTAAGTCTCTTTCTCTAGTCTTCTCATTAATTCTATAAAGTGTCTTTCATTTTTTTTTCAATGTATTTATTTATTGCTTATTTGTTTGTTTTATTTAGCCAGAGTACTTTTCAAATGTTTGGAACCGAGAACACTTCCTCATTATGAACAGGTGGGCAAAGCATTGGAATAATCAAACTCAGTACTTTAGAACCTGTTAGTTGATTTATTACTATCACATCCTTCTAAATGAACTCTATTCCATTGACTTTTTAAAACCATTCTTCTCGCCATCACCAGCAATAATGTTCTACATCCCAGCTACTCAGGAACATCATCATTGACATCTCCTGGTTTTTCAGAAATTCACAATCTCAGACAATTTATAGCCTCAGAAATGTACTCGTATAGGAAGATCATTATCCAAGGATCTTCAAAAACAGGTCAAACCTTATACAGAGATTGTAAGTATGAAATCTTGTGGGAAAAAATGATATATTTAATCTTAAGTAACTTGAATGTTTTCTAGACTAAGGATCTATACACCAGGAAAGAGAGGAGTCTTAATTTAAAAAAGTAAAATTCCAGTAATTTCATTAGGAATGGTAACAAATTTATAAGCATCAACATGTTTACCCAACTTATCAATTTCCAAGCATGCTTTTGATCAACTAGAATACCAAATTTGAAAGTTTTGATGAGCAAAGTCCATTTCTTGGGGAAAAAATTCAGCTTATGACTCGTCTTTGTAATAATTTTAAAGGTCATATTTCATATAGAATTGTGATATTTACTTATATTCATCTCTATTGTGGTAGACAATTAGAGTTTGGGAGGTAAAGACCTTACTTTACTTATCTTTTAATACTTTAGCCCAGAATATTCAGGAATCTGGAAAGTGCCCAATCAGGATTTTTAAAATGAAATTCATACATTTTCCTTTATTCATTGCTTTTGTGATACTACAGTGTGTCTCAAAAGTCTCCATACAAAGGAAAATATTTTATAATGAATATTTTATAAATAAAGGTACAGTTAGCTACAATTTCCCATTTTCCCTATGTATGGTGACTTTTGGGACACCCTGCATTTTGATATAAATGCATAAATGACTTGACAAGGTAATAACTCTGATCCTCAGTATATAAAACTTTCACTATGGTATGTGAGCTATCATCAAACAAGGGCAATGGATGCAAATTGATTTGTTAGTTCTGTTTCTGAATTTAATTTTTCATACATAGTCAATGAGTCCCTCCTTCAGAGAAAGCCCAATGCTATGATTTGAATGTCTGTTCCAAAATTCATGTTCAAACTTAATCCCCAATGTGCCAGTATTAAGAGGTGGCACCTTCCTAATATGATTGGATCATGAGAACTCTGCCTTCATATATGGATTAATCCATTCGTAGATTAATGGTTTAATGAGTTAATGGATTAATGGGTGTTTATGGGGGGGGAATGGGAGTTTTATGAGAAGAGAAAGGGAGGGATAAGATTGCACATGAGCACACTCGCCTTCTCTCATGTGATACTCTGCACCAACCACCTCAGGCCCTTGCAGAGTCCCTACCAGCAAGAAGGTTCTCACAAGATGTGTCCCTCTTATCTTGAACTTCTCAGCCTCCATAACTTTAAAAAATATATTTCTTTTCTTTGCAAATTACCCAGTTTTAGGTATTCTGTTACAAGCAAGAGAAAACGGACTAAGGCACCTAATGCGGTTCAAATGAAAAGTAATTTTCCAGTTTCCTTTTATGAGAGTTGTAAACAAATGGACAGTCACTGTGATAAACTATTTAGTAATTCCTTTATTTTCAAAGATCAGAAGGCTGTATTACTTATAATAGTGATGAATCACACTGAATACTTATTTTATAAAGAAGGGGTTACATACATATTAATATTTATACTTTATGTGTTATGAGGAAAGCATATTATATCTTACCATACACATAAAAACATGATTTGACTATCACTCTAATCAAATGTTCAGTAACATGGCTCTCTAAATAGGGTTTTTACTATATTAATGTTGTTATTTGCATTTATTAAAAATACAACACTTTACAATGTGGTTCACCTCATTTCCATTGTAATAAATCTCTTTGCCAATAATAAGAAATTATGTACAGTTTGTGCTTGCATTTATGAATAATGATTTGATTTAGACACATGTAAGAGATTAAGGCTTGGAGCCCATGAAACCTGAATACGAGTATCTGAAAAATTAGTTTTGAAGAGCCCAAATCATACTGTATGTATTAAGACTTTGTTGTGCATTTTGCATTTTTGATAGCAAGAATAAAGTTTGCCTTGAAAAGTTGGTAATTTATATTGTGGTGAAATATATGCTATGCAAAATACTTTAAGAATAATGTGTTACTTGGCCTTTCTGGCAACATATGCATACAAGTGAGAGCTGTTCTTGGGTAACATGTCAGCACATTTGGTAGATGGATTTTTTGCATAAAGATGTTTAATTTCAGCATGCAGATGACACCTGTTTGGACAGTTTTCAGAGGGAGTACAAAATTGCTTTATTGGCAAACACAGTTGGACAAGAAGATGTTTGCCCTGCAAAGTTTCTATCACTTACATCTTAAAAGAATATTGTTTTTTAAAATCCAGATTGATGCTGCTAATGTCAAAAAAGTGCTGTATTAAATAACTTATGAGCTTGTTTGCATAAGTTAAATTATTACCTTTTTTTCCAGGAAGCAAGTTTGTAATTACAAATGACTTGTATATGTTTTGTTTCTTAAAATATACAAGGGAAGTCACAAGGATTTATGCCAAAAAGAGAATTGTATTGGCTCACATTTCTACAAAGATTGCTAGATCAACTGTGGCATAGCTGAAATCACACTGGCCCTGCCCTCTCACGGGCCTTTGCCAATAAACTATTTGTGTTGCTTGCTAATTTTAGCAATGACACAATCTCTCTGAAGTCCTGATTATTCAGTAAGTACAATGAAATTAATAGCACTTATTTTGTAATATTATTCTGTTGATAGTGTATGTAAAATCTTCTGTGTTTTGAATGCTAATTAAAAAAAGCTTGCAAGAGACTAACTTTACATCTAGCAATCTAATGCAGTTTTTATTAGGGGTAATGAGTTTTGAAATTCTAAGTAAATATGAGAAAATAAGTAAATTAGGCATATTTTAAATCATATGATTTCTTCCGCTATGACATTTTAAATTTCTGAATGATAAGAGTTAATGCAGATGATAAGAGTTTATTGCAGTTTATTTTCATGTTTGCATCTCTTTGTAGATTATAAGCATAAGGACTTATAGTTACGAACTAATTT
Organism: Microcebus murinus; assembly: GCF_040939455.1. Lineage (NCBI taxonomy): Eukaryota > Metazoa > Chordata > Mammalia > Primates > Cheirogaleidae > Microcebus > Microcebus murinus. The sequence goes on along the minus strand of NC_134105.1, from coordinate 57,740,527 downwards.
TGTGGTTGTATCATCAGTTCATGGCATAAAATAGTTATTCAATACATATTATTGCCTTTAAAGATAATTTTTTTTTACTTTTATCATTAGCATCTAGACAAACACTTAAAATATGAGAAAGAAAAATAAAACAAAACTTTTTTTAAAAACCCAATTGTACTGCTAATTGACAAAGCATTTTCTCAAATCTTTTAATTCAAGTGCTATACATAGAACATGAAAAGTATTCTTTAAAGGAACTATAAGCATTAACACAGACAAGGGATTTATTACTTCAATTGAAACTTTTGCAAGTTCAATGTGGGAAAAGAAAAAAATCCATAGTTGTGCAATTATACACAAACTTTATGAGTTAAGACTATATTATGTGTAGGGAACCGTATTTTCAAAAAGAGCTAATAGACTTGTATGTTAGAAATATAGATAGAAAACAAAAAAGTTACAATAATTTAGTATGGGATTTTGTGGGTTAGAGAATGTTTATTGTATATAAGATGTACTTAGGGAAATGATATATTCCATATTCAGCAGAATTGCATTGCCTCCACTGGAAGATGCTAAGAAATGACCACAGATTCCAGGTGGTCTAGGTAGGGCCACATCTCATTTGGCATTCAGGCCTCCAGCATTGAAACTCTGATGTGGTCCCAGAGCTAGGAGGTAGCATCACACATGCTGG